>NW_027256896.1:7972879-8242879 GCF_029215685.1 Pituophis catenifer annectens | reverse complement strand
TGCAGCTCAACTTACAGGACATACACAACAGGGGTGGGTTTTACTTATCTTTACTACCAGTTTGCAGCAGGGCAGCACATTCTTCTGCGCATGCGCAGAAGCATTTTGATGACGTCGGGGTTGGTGGGCGGAGCCTCCTGCCAGTTTTACTACCGGTTCTATAGAATCGGTGCGAACCGGGGGCAACCCACTACTGATGCACACCTGGCTGCCACTCACAGGAGTCTAGCTGCACACTTGCATGCATGCCTGGCTGCTACTCGCAGGGCCTGGTTCCCCCTCTCCCGCACCCTCAAACTGGGCCACCAAGACACTAAGGTTGGGGACCGCCAGTGGTGGGTTTCAAAATCTTTGGGCGTGGCTTGGTGGGCATGGCTTGGTGAGCGTGGAAGGGGAAGGATACTATAAAATCTCCATTCCCACCCCACTCCAGGGGAAGGATGTTGTAAAATCTCCATTTCCACCCCACTCCAGGGGAAGGATGCTGTAAAATCTCCATTCCCTCCCCAATCCAGGGGAAGGTTACAGCAAAATCCCCATTTCCTCCCAATCACCTGAGACTTGAGAGGCAGAGAATAGATGGGGACCAGGCCAGTCAGAATTTTTACTACCAGTTCTCCGAACTACTCAAAATTTCCACTACCGGTTCTTCAGAACTGGTCAGAACCTGCTGAAACCCACCTCTCGGGACTGCTGTTCTTGAGGATATACAGATAGGATCTCTTATTACTGATTTGAACTTTTTCTTCCTGCGACTCTCTCTCTCCTTCTGAATGTTACTTAAGCCGTGTTGTTTGTTTTAAATTAGTTGAGTAGCTTGCAACACCGTCCTACCGCTGTTCACCCTTCAATTTGTTAGGCTGTCTTGGGAAGTGAATCCTTTTAAAAGATGTTGGAAAGCTTAATTATAATGAAAGAGGGGAAAAAAAAAAACAAATAATAAAAAAAAAAGATGGAAGGCAAAGAGATTCTGCCAGCAAAGCTAGATGCTGAACGACAGGAAGCCGTTTCAAAATAACGATACGGGTTTCTCTCCCCGCAGTAGCCCCTTGGATTTGCAAGTCAGCAAGATTCCAATTTTGAAAAGGTCAAATCACTTGGAGTGACTGGGAGGCCTTTGAAAGAACAAGGAGAAACACACCTTGCCAATTATTCTGCAACTTTGACATCATCAACTGCCATGCTCTCAATAGCTCCTGACAGGGTCCATGGGACAAATGCACAAAAACCCACATGGGGAAATTCAAAGGAGGGATGGAGAAGTGGGGGGGGGCAGGATATGCTTTTTAACTCACACATTCATCTGAGGCCCCCAGACGAACAGAGATAACAATCAATAGTTCAGGTCGTTTTTGTTTAACATGATGGTAAGGGGGTAAGGGGGCGGGAGAAGCACCGAAGAGTCAAATGAAGGAAAATTAAGCGATTTGGCTTGTGTTCCTTCGGTTTTTATTTTTATTTATTTATTTATTTATTTATTTCCTCAAGCATAGATTAGAGAACAGATATAAGTATAAGCATGGATACGACACAACAGTGGTGGGGTTCATTAAGAAGAACAATGAGTCTGCTTACAGGAAGGAAGTACAAGGGCTGACATTGTGGTGTAATGAAAATAATCTCACACTTAACACCAGAAAAACTAAAGAACTTATAATTGACTTCAGGAGGAAGAGAGATGTACATCTACCATTGTACATAAATGGTGAGGAGGTGGTGAGAGGGTGGGTAATTTTAAATTTCTGGGCATTTATATCTTGAAGGAACTCTCATGGACTATGAATGCTAACATGCTTATGAAGAAGGCACAGAGGAGGCTGTACTTACTGAGAATGTACAGGAAGATAAATCTATCTCGGCATCTACCTCTGTCATACTATCGCAGCACCATTGAGTGTGTCCTGACAAACGGCATTCTTGCATGGTATGGGAGCAGCTCTGTAGCGGACAAAAAAGCTCTACAGAGAATCATTAAAACTGCCCAGAATATCATCGGACTCCAACTACCACCCCTGAACTACATCTTCGAATCTCGCTGTTTGAGAAAGTTGCATAACATTCTCAGAGACTCTTCCCATCCTGCTTACAATCTTTTTGGACTGTTGCCTTCTGGCAGAAGATTCAGAACAATTAAAACTCGGACCACATGTTTTCTGAATAGTTTTTATCCTAGAGCTATAATTGCACTCAACAATGAACTAAAGGGCACCATCAGTGAGCTGTTGGACAGCATTACTTGGTCTGTTGTGTGGATGTTTGGGTGGTTTAAGGGTGGGGAATTGTGGTGGGTGGGAGTGTGTTTGGGGATTGTTACGTGTGTTGGACCTGGTCTTTGGGTGTTAAGTGAATTTTGTTGTATGGGTATACTGTGTATACACGTACATTGACAATAAAGTTATTTATTCTATTCTATTCTATTCTATTCTATTCTATTCTATTCTATTCTATTCTATTCTATTCTATTCTATTCTATTCTATTATTTTTTATTTTATTTTTTATTTTATTTTATTATTTTATTTATATGAACACAGGAAATGGGTACGAAGAAATGGAGACAGTAGGACAGGGATGGTAGGCATACTGGTGCATTTATGCACGCCCCTTACAGACCTCTTAGGAATGGGGTGAGGTCAACAATAGACCGTCTAAGGTTAAAATTTGGGGCTTTGAGGAAGAAACTACAGAGTCAGGTAGTGCATTCCAGGCATTGACCACTCTGTTACTGAAGTCGTATTTTCTGCAATCGAGTTTGGAGCAGTTTACCATAAATTTGTATCTATTGTGTGCTTGTGTATTGTTGTGGTTGAAGCTGAAGTAGTCATTGACAGGTAGGACATTGTAGCAGATAATTTTATGTACTACACTTAGGTTGGACCGAAGGCGGCAAAGTTCTAAATTGTCTAAGCCCAAAATTTCAAGTCTGGTGGCATAAGGTATTCTGTGGTGAGCAGAGGAGTGGAGGATTCTTCTCGTGAAATATTTAACACACCATCCAAATATTTAACACACCATTAAGACTGAGTGCTGCAACCGGTTTCATGGGCACAAGCCACTGGATTCCTAACCTTTAGGCATTTAAGAAAACATATTTATGGATGGGAGCTGGGCAATTATTATTTTTTATTTAGCTCCTACAAACATTGTAATATAAACCCAACAAAAGACAGCACAGTCAAAAGCAAATCATGTCTGATAATTAACAGAATAACAGAGTTGGAAGGGACCTTGGAGGTCTTCTAATCCAACCCCTTGTTCGAGCAAAAGACCATTCCATACAAATGATGATCCAATCTCTTCTTGAAAGCCTCCAGTGATGGAGCACCCACAACTTCTGGAGGCAAGTTAATTGTTCTCACTGTCAGGAAATTTCTCTTTAGTTCTAGGTTGGTTCTCCTCTTGATTGGTTTCCATCCATTGGTTCTTGTCTTGCCTTCTGGTTTTCTTTGGAAATGTTGTGGCCCGCCAGCGGCCTGCGCAGATCGTGGCTGATCGTGATGACAAGGAGGCTGGTGTGGTGTCGCGCCAGCAGCTTGCGCAGCCAGCGCTCGTGTCGGACAGCGAGGAGGCTGAAGAGGATGTGGTGCCAGAGGCAGAGACTCAGCCAGGGCCTTCAGAACCTCCAGAGGCTCCTTCAAGTGGAGAGAGCGAAGTGGAGGAGCCTCTCCTCAATGCTCGAGCACGCAGGGCTGCCAAAAGGCAGGAGTGGCTACTCAGGAGGAGGAGGTCTCCTCGAGAGTAAGGCTTGAGGATAATTGGCCACTCCCTTAGCCTATTTAAGTCACACTCTGTTAGTAAGTTTCTTGCTGGAAACAACTTGTAATTATCATCAGAGCATTTTTGGAAAAGCCTTATCGTATTTTGTTTTCTGGGCTGGTTGCCAACCTTTGCCGGACTTTGGTTTATTCTTGCTACTTAATAAATTTGATAAGGACCGTTGGTGTGTGTCAATATCCTCAAAAATCCGGAGCTGGGGCAGAACAGGAAAATAGGATGACCCCCCCCTCTTCTTTGTGAAAGTTTCCCAAATATTGGAACACTGCTGTCATGTTTCCCCTAGTCCTTCTTTTCACTAGAGAAAACCAATTCCTACCATCGTTCTTCATATGTTTTAGCCTCCAGCCCCCTAATCATCTTTGTTGCTCTTTTCTGAACTCTTACTAAAGTCCCTACATCTTTTTAATAATATGATTACCCAAACTGGATGCAGTGTTCTAAGTGTGATCTTAACGGAGCCAGTTAGAAATCTAGCATCTGCATTTATTAAATTATTATAATTAATCTTACGGTCGTCTCATTGTGACTGCGTTATTTTTACTACTGATATTTTTAAAAAATCATGGGCATGATTCAGCTGTTACCTAATTGCAGTTGAGTGTGACTGAGATCATATAAAGTTCCATGAAATAAATGAATAACGAAGTACATACAATAGGCTAATCTTGGCTTGTGTTGGTGGCAGGGGGAGTGTATGTGTGTAAAATTGGAGCCACTGCATTAGGCAAATCCAGAAAACTGTTGAACTCCATAACCAGGTTAAATGATACACAGAGAGAGAGTGAGAGAGAGAGGGAGGAAGGGAGGGAGGGAGGGGGAGGGAGGGAGGGAGGGAGGGAGAGAGAGAGAGAGAGAGAGAGAGAGAGAGAGAGAGAGAGAGAAAGAGAGAGAGAGAGAGAGAGAAACAGACACCAAAAGACATTTGTGCAGGGTTTTAAATTTCTACAAATGTTAATAAACACAAGTTGGTCCATTCACTGTATTTTAAAAAAAAAATTAAAAAGTTTTTTATTAAATATACAGTTAAAAAACATTGGAGATGATGCGACTTTTCTGGTTCAAACATTTCCATCGAGTTTTATCTTGCAACAAATTCAATTCATATTCGATATATAAATATGTAGTCTATCAAAGTTCAAAAATCTCTTCGTCTGTGAAAATTACTTTCAATACCAATACAATTCCCACCTAATACTAACATAATAATTTTCCAACTCTCAACTTATCAATATTTCTTTATCCTGACATTCCTTCTCCTCTCTAACCATTGATACATTTTATTTTATATATTTACTGTATTTTGGAACCCCAACACTAGTGGTGGGTTTCAAAATTTTTTACTACTGGTTCTGTGGGTGTGGCTTGGTGGGCGTGGCATGGCTTGGTGGGCGTGGCAGGGGAAGGATACTGTAAAATCTCCATTCCCTCCCCAATCCAGGGGAAGGATACTGCAAAATCCCCATTTCCTTCCAATAAACTGGGACTTGGGAGGCAGAGAATAGATAGGGGTGGGGCCAGTCAGAATTTTTACTACCGGTTCTCCGAACTACTCAAAATTTTCCCTACCGGTTCACCAGAACTGGCCAGAACCTGCTGAAACCCACCTCTGCCCAACACCCTGTCAATAAAGATCCCCATCAGAGGTGGGATTTGTTGTGTCCATGGAGCTGCCGAAGGAGCATAGAGCGTGCTGACAAAATGTGATCTGATTGGTTTATTACCGCATCCCTTCAGGCGGGAAAATTAAGGCTTCCTATTGGTTGTTGTTTTTGATAGCTCAACATATAAGAGCTGTCAACTCTTTCTAATGTAGATTTTCTGTTCAGGAGTTGCTTTTGTTGTCAATAAATGGTTCGTGTTATAAGCTGTCTCCTCATTCATGCAGATCCTCACTGAATTTATAATAGGATTCATTTACCTTCCCTACCGGTTCGCAAATGTGAAAGCATGTGCAGTGCTCGCGCATGACATCTGGGCGGGTGGGTGAAGTCTCCCACAATCGCCACTACAGATTCGCCCGAACCACAGAACCGGCTGAATCCCACCTCTGATTCCCATTATATTGTACTCCCTATGTTTTATCACATAGCAAACATGGATTCATTTAGCAATAAATAAAATTAATAAAATTTATTAATAAATAAATAAAAAAGCAATGCTTTTTGATTCATAGAAACTGAAGCTGGAGGCAGCTACAGAAGCATTTCTTTGATTTTAGAGTTGTTTCAACTAATTACTGGAAGAGAGATTTCACTTGTGTTCAAGGGAAAAAACAAAACAGGCAAAAACCAGATTAATGCTTCTTAATAGAGAGTCTTCCTTTCCATAAGCCATTTTTTTTGGGGGGGGGGGTCTCCTTTTAAAATGTTGGACTTGGTTTTGAGGGGGGGAAATTGAATTGTTCCCTGGTTCGCTGGTATAAATAATGAAAAGCTTTGAGCAGTTTCCATCTGTTTGATGGAAGAGCTCAAACTGAGCTGTTTCTCAAGCTGCGTCAAGCTGATGGCCCAAAATGGCATAAATGGTTCTTTGGTAAGGATCCCCTGAATATTTCTTTTCAAGCTGAGGAATATGATATGACAAGTGAAGCCCTGACGCCGCAGATCAAGCTGTGATGCTTTGGCGCTACTCTTCTTTCTACAGATTATTTAAATTGGAATGACTTTACGTGTGATCTTAGCGCATCAAAACCCGGAGTTCTGTATAGCAACTGTGCTAAGTATGTCTCCCTTTGATAACCAGGAGATTGAATAATCCGGAACTCTGATGATCGGAAGGCAGAGTCCCAAATGCAGACGAGTAAAGACGGCAGCTCCTGGTCGAGGGGAAGGGAGGTTGCCAAGAAGGATCTGCAGATTATCACAATCAAGAGCTCCAGCGGAAGAAACTCTGGCACCAAAGATTATTGACTTAGGAGGTTGCTTTTGCAGACTTCATCACGAATGTCTGACATAGACATCTTGAAGGCTTTTGAGCAAATCTTATTTTGTGACACAGGAAAAAAAAAATGAAGATGGTGTTGTGGTCCGCCAGCAACTTGCGGAGCTGATAGCGGAGTCGGACAGTGAGGAGACTGAGGAAGAACATGGGCCAGTCCTGGAGGCTGGGGAAGGCCCGGATAAGGGCTCTGCATCTGAGGCAGAGATGGGGCCAGGGCCATCCAGGAGTGATGTGCAGACTCCGGAGCCTCCAGAGGATGACAGTAGAGAGGCAGAGGAACAGGAGGAGCCTGTTCCTAGTGCATGCATGAGAAGAGCTGCCAGAAGACAAGAGCAGCTAAAGCAGAGAGGACGACTCGGGAGTAAGGCCAAGAGATGATTGGCCCCTCCCATAAGGTTTAAAAGACCAGCAACGGCTGTTGGGCTCTTTGTCGGAAAACAACGTTGATAGATTGTTTCTTGTCTTGCTGCATTTATTTCTTTTTGGCGTCTTCTGCTGCTTCTGAACTTTTGCCAAGAAAAGCCTTTGGCAGGTTGCTTAATTAGACCAAGGTTGGTGATAAGGCTGAAGAATTGTGTTATGAAGAATTTGTTTTGAATGTTTTTTTTTTTTAATTTGATTTATATGCCGCCCTTCTCCGGAGACTCAGGGCGGCTTACAATGCGTAGTCCAAAGTTTGGACTACGCTGAGAATGTATTAATGCTCAGCTGTTCTATTAAAGTCTGTTTCTTTTGAACTGTTTGCGTCTGATAATAGCTACTTGGGCCTGGGTCACAAGAGACGGGAGTCGACCAAGTCACAATGCAACTGAAGTCCTATGTGGTGGTGGTGATGGTGATTTTTTTCTTCTTGTCAGGATAAATTGTTTCAACTCCTACCCTCAAAACAATGCTATAGAGTACTGCACACCAGAACAACTAGACACAAGGGCAGTTTTTTCCTGAACGCCATCACTCTGCTAAACAAATAATTCCCTCAACACTGTCAAACTGTTCACTAAGGCTACATTACTATTACTATTAGTCTTCTCATTCTTCCTATTACCCATCTCCTCTCACTTATGACTGCATGACTGTGACTTTGTTGCTTGTATCCTTACAATTTATATTGACTGTTTTCTAATATGATTTGATTGTTTATTTGTTCCCTATGACTATCATTAAGAGTTGTACCTTATGATTCTTGATGAATGTATCTTGTCTTTTGATCTAGACCGAGAGCGTATGCACCAAGACAAATTCCTTGTGTGTCCAATCACACTTGGCCAATAAAGAATTCTGTTCTATTCTATTCTATTCTATTCTATTCTATTCTATTCTATTCTATTCTATTCTATTCTATTCTATTCTATTCTATTCTATTCTATTCTATTCTATTCTATTGGAAATTCAGGGCTGGGGGAAATAAGCTTCGTGAACATCTCAGCTTGCATTATGACTGCTTTGGGGGTTAGTCCATGCGATTTTATCTCTTCATACCTTCATCAGGAGATAAAATCTAGAACGATAAACTCCTCAAAATAGTGCAGAGAAGAGCAACAAAGGTGACTAGGGGGCTGGAGATTAAAACATATGAAGAAGATTGAAGAAACTGGATTTGTTTAGTTTAATGAAAAGAAGGCCTGGGGTGACATGATAGCAGGGTTGTAATATCTAAGGCAGGGTGTCAAACTCACATCCTCACGGGGGTGTCATGTGACATATCGGGACTCCCCCCCTTTGCTAAACCGGGTGGTGGGGCGGGGCCAGCATGTGACATATCCGGCCTGCGGGCGGAGAGTTTGACACACCTGATCTAAGAGATTGCCACAAAGAAGAGGGAGTCATCCTATTTTCCAAAGCACTTGAAGGTTGGATAAGACACAATGGGTGGAAACTAATTAAGGAGAGAAGCAACCTAGAACTAAGGAGAAATTTCCTGACAGTTAGAACAGTTCATCAGTGGAACTGTTTGCCTCCAGAAGTTGTGTGTACTCCATCACTAGAGGTTTTTGAGAAGAGATTGGATAACCATTTGTCTGAAATGGTGTAAGGTCTCCTGCTCGAGTAGTGGGTTGGACTAGAATATGTTCAAGGTTGCTGCTCTCCTCCTCCTCCTCCTCCTCCTCCTCCTCCTCCTCCTTCTGCTTCTGCTTCTTCTGCTTCTGCTTCTGCTTCTCTTCCTCCTCCTCCTCCTCCTCCTCCTCCTCCTCCTCCTCCTCCTCCTCCTCCTCCTCCTCCTCCTCCTCCTCCTGCTTCTTCTGCTTCTGCTTCTTCTCCTCCTCTTCCTCCTCTTCCTCCTCCTGCTTCTCCTCCTCCTCCTCCTCCTCCTCCTCCTCCTCCTCCTCCTCCTCCTCCTCCTCCTCCTCCTCCTCCTCCTCCTCCTCCTCCTCCTCCTCCTCCTCCCTTGCATAACCTGGAATTTTCATATTGTATTTACATCTATTTAATAACACTTGACTTTTATTATTACTTCAATTGTTTTTCTTCTGATAATACTGCACCTTCTTAGGGGAATTAAGCAAAACCTTATTTCAACTTCTTCATCGCTGATGCTTTCATGGGCAGATGGACAGGCTGCAAAACTGGAACAACTTTAAAGTATTTAATGAAGCAAAATACACCCCTTCCATTCACAGTTATTTAATATTCCTCCAAAGCAACTTGAGCATATCAAAGTGAATACAGAACAGCTGCATTAGAGAACTGCTTTTTATTTTGTGGTAATTAGAATACTTACTTGTTTATAGAGGGAGTTACAAAAACATTCCCTGTGTACTTCAGACACTTTGTTATAGAAGCATCTCAACATCTTCAGCCGATCAAACAAGTATTATTCATTTATTTCTTGAGGCAAACAGTAGCTATTTTGTTTTTTTCCGCTCTAAAATCAAGCAAGTTGCTACCAACCATTTAAAAATCCCTTTCATTTTCAATGGTCCCCTAGGACTACTGCTGCTGTCTCTTTCGTTCTGAATTTATCTCATCCATTCCTGGGAAATAACTCATCTTTTCCAGTGTTTGGCTCTGTGATGGCATTATTGAAGCAATAGAGGGAGAGCGGTAGCCATCCTGGACTTTTGCTCCATGATGAATCATGCTGAGGAGAGTGTCGGAGAGAGACTGGCTGAGCTAGTGGGAGGAGTCAAGCAGGGAATTAGTCTGGAATCTCTACATAGTCACAAGGGAGTGAAATGTGACTGCCCCCCTTGAATGGCATTGAAGCTTATCAGGAGTACTATTCAGCAGGTTCTGACAGGTTCTGGAGAACCGGTAGCGGAAATTTTGAGTCCCCAATGCCAAATGGCCAAGACAATACCCTAGAAATATGATAGCAGTGTTCAAGTGTTTGAGGGGCTATCACAAAGATGAAGGTGGAAATTATTTTCCAAAGCACCAGAAGACAAAACAAGAACAATGGATGGAAACTAATCAAGGAGAGATCCAGGGGTGAAATTCAGCAGGTTCTGACAGGTTCTGGAGAACTGGTAGTGGAAATTTTGAATAGTTCGGAGAACTGGCAAATACCACCTCTGGCTGGCTTCAGAGTGGGGTGGGAATGGAGATTTTGCAGTATCCTTCCCCTGGAGTGGGGTGGGAATGGAGATTTTGCAGTATCTTTCCCCTGCCATGCCCACCAAGCCACACCCACCAAGCCACATCACGCCCACAGAACCGATAGTAAAATAAATTTGAATTCTACCACTGAACCTTATCTAGTGTGATCCAGGTGCAAATTGCCAGTCTGAGAAGATTAATGTTGGGCACAAGTAATCAAATTCACCCGAGAAAAGTTTACTTCGCCATTTTATTGCTTATTTAACCCAGGAATCTTCACAGACTGGCAGTTTGCCTCTGGGTCAGATTAGATAAGGCATTCAAAGAGGGGTCAAATCTTGCCCTCTTGTGCATATATAGAGATTCCAGACTAATTCCTCGTTTGACTCCTTTTTCTTCAGCCAATCTTTCTCTGACATCTAGTATCTCACGGCTCAATAAAAACTACTGGATGTGGTTGTATCCAGGGGTAGGCTGCTGGGGGTTTACAGGGGTTCGGGAGAACCTCTAGCTAAGATTCTGTGCAGTTCAGAGAACTCCCAAATCCCACTCCTGGCTGGCCCCACCTACCCCACCCTGTCCCTCCCAGGAGTCCCCATGCAGACCATTTTGGATGCAGGTAAGTGAAGAGCATGTGAAGAGGTTCGGGGAGGGTGAAAAACGGGCCTACAAGAAGTTTGGGAAGGCCAGAAATGGGCCCATTTCTGGCCTTCAGAGCCTGGGGAGGCCGTTTTTGCCCTCCCGGAGGCTCAAAGAAAGCCTCTGGAACCCAGGGAGGGCAAAAACGCCCCCCTCTCCACCATGGTGTGGGAGGCCGACTAGGCCACGCCCACCATGGCCACGCCCAGCCAGCAACCAGGCAGAGAACCCCTTGCTAAAATTTTTGAAGCTCACCCTTTGGTTGTATCATGATAATTGAATCATGATATACCATGAATCACATAAGGTCAGTGAGAGTCAGTGAAGCATACATACATACCACGAATAAAGAAACCATTTTTAAAAGAAGGTGCCAAAAATCACCGAAACAGCACAATATTATTCAGAAGTGTCAAAAATAGTTTTAGTGAGAAAAAGTAAACTGTTTTGGCTCGGCTCCACTATAATTGAACCTTAGAGCTATGTTTTTTTTCCCCCCTTCCCTTTCTCAATTGATCCAACATTTTTATTGTTGCCTAATGAGGAATTAATGTAAATTCTAATGAAAGCACATGGCCCTTGGATAAAGAAATGCAAGTCTTTTATTTCCCCAGCAGAGAGTGAAGTCTCCAATTAAAACAGTCAAAGAAAGAAAGAAAAAGAAAACTTTTGCATTTTTGTTTTGGTGGGGATTAATGTCAAGCACTTTTTTTTTTTGATTAAGCACATACATTGCCTGGATAACGAGACTGAAGACTTCTGATCCTGCAGAATTATCTAGTAGAATGGAGGCTGCGGAAATATTCAAATCCGATAAGTACAGAAAAGTGTGTTCCTCAAACATATTATTGGCAAAAGATCCAAATGAGACATAATCGAGTGAAAAGTCGGGATAAAATATTTTAGATCGAACTCTAAAGGGGAAGCAAAGTCCAAACTTCCAGTAGGAATTCTTTATTGGCCAAGTGTGATTAGACACACAAGGAATTTGTCTCTGGTGCAGAAGCTCTCAGTGTACATAAAAGATAGAAGTGAAAAATCATGATCATACTCAGGGGTGAAATGCTCCCGGTTCGGACCGGATTGCCCAATCTGGTAGCGATGGTGGCAGATGGTTTGGAGAACCGGTAGCAAAAATCCCTGTGCCCCCCCACCATGCTCATCAGAGGCTTTTTTTTTTTTACTTTTAAAAGCATTTTTTCTACAACCTCTTCCAATGAAAAAATGCTTTTAAAAGTAAAAAAAAAAAGCCTCTGATGATCACGCGGCTCAGCTGGGATCCTCAGATGCTTTTCAAAGCATTTTTTTCTGCAACCTCTTGGCCGAAGAGGTGGTTAAAAAAATGCTTTGAAAAGTCTCTGATGATTCCAGCTGAGTTGCCTGATCGTCAGAGGGGCTTTTCAAAGCATTTTTTAAAATGCCTCTCTGACGATCCCAGCTGAGATGCCTGATCGGCAGAGGCTTTTCAAAGCATTAGAAAAAATGTTTTGAAAAGTTAAAAAAAAAAAAAGGTTGGCCACGCCCACCCAGTCACATTACCCCCCCCCCCCCACCAAGCCACGCCCACAGAACTGGTAGTAACACATTTTACATTTCACCCCTGATCATAGTCATCATAAAAATACATTCATCATGAATCATAAGATACAACACTTAGTGATAGTCATAGGATACTAAATAAGCAATCAAAATCATACTAGGAAACTAAATAAAACAATATAAACCATAAAGATACAAGCAATAAGGTTATAGTTATAAGTAGAAAAGGAGATAGGTAATAGGAAGGATGAGAAGAATAATAGTAATACAGTCTTAGTTAGTTAGTTAGTTTGTTAGTTTATTTGATTTGTATACCGCCCTACTCCCGAAGAACTCAGGGCGGTGAACAGCCAACAATAAAATACATAAATACACAAAATTTAAAAACCCGATAAAATCAAATTAAACTTTTTGGCCCAGACAAATTAAAATACCCCAATAATTTAAAAACAGATTAAAATTTACATATTTAAAAAGGGAAGAGATCAGGCCAAGCCCGCTTGATGGAATAAAAAGGTCTTCACAGCACGGCGGAAGGAGCGCAGATCCAGGATCCTCCGTATTTCCGGGGGGAGCTCATTCCAGATGGTAGGTGCCCCCACAGAGAAGGCTCTCCCCCTAGGGGCCGCCAGTCGACACTGTTTGGCTGACGGCACCCAGAGGAGTCCCTCTCTATGAGAGCATACTGGCCGGTGGGAGGCTATTGGTGGTAGTAGGCGGTCCCGTTAGTAACTAGTTGGACAATGTTGTGGGAATTAGTTATTTAACAGAGGGATGGCATGGGGGAAAAACTGTCCTTGTGTCTTGTTGTTCTGACATGCAGTTCTCTATAGTGTCGTTTTGAGGGTAGAAGTTGAAACAATTTATGTCCAGGATGTGAGGGGTCTGTAGATATTTTCACAGCCCTCTTTCTATCTCGTGCAGTGTACAGGTCCTCAATGGAAGGCAGGTTGGTAGCAATGAGCCCTGGTGGCGCAGTGGTTAGAGTGCAGTGCTGCAGGCTACTTCTGTTGATCACTGGCTGCCAGCAGTTTGGCAGATCAAATCTCACCAGGCTCAAGGTTGACTCAGCCTTCCGTCCTTCCGAGGTGGGTAAAATGAGGACACAGATTTTTGAGGGCAAATAGGCTGACTCTGTAAACCGCTTAGAGAGGGCTGGAAAAGCATCATGAAGCGGTATAGAAGTCTAAGTGCTAGTGCTAATTGTTTTTTAATTATCAATTTCTTAACATCTTGTTTCAGAGAAGAGCAACAAAGATGATCAGCAGTCTAGAGGCTAAATTTTATGTTGAACAATTGAGGGAACTAGATATGTCTAGCCCAGGGGTCAGCAACCTGCAGCTCTGGAGCTGTATGCAGCTCTTTGGGCCCTCTGCTGTGGCTCCCTGTCAGGTGATCACACCATTGGCTGGCCCCGCCCCTCACCCTCCCCTCCCAGTCACTCCTCGCCTGGCCTGAAAAGGTAAGGGTGATGGTGGGGGATGGAGAAATGGCCAGGGCAGAGACAGAGAGATACAGAGAGAGGGAGAGAGAGACATAGAGAGAGGGGAGGGGGGGAGAGAGGAAGAGAGGGAGGAGGGAGAGATGTCAAAAGGATTTTGTGGTTCCCGGTGTTTTTTAACAACTGGTTCTCTGCCCTAATGACCGGCTGGGTAGGCGTTGCTGGTGGGGGGGTGGGGAGGTGAGTCATGTGACTGGTGGAAGTGAGTGACATTAATTTGGCGACACCCACCCAGGTTTTGTGGCTCCCGGTGTTTTCTTTTCTATGGAAACAGGTCCAAATGGCTCTTTGAGTATTTAAGGTTGCAGACCCCTGGTCCAGCCTAACAAAGAGAAGGACTAGGGATGGTAACAGTCTTCCAATATTGGAGGGGCCATCACAAAGACGAGGGGGTTGACCTATTCTATTCTATTCTATTCTATTCTATTCTATTCTATTCTATTCTATTCTATTCTATTCTATTCTATTCTATTCTATTCTATTCTACTCTACTCTACTCTACTCTACTCTACTCTAAAAGTCTATGTTCTATTAAACATAGAACCTTAGGATTGGAAGGGATGTCAGAGGTCTTCTAGTCCAACCATCTGCTCAAGGCAGGAGGCTTCATACCATCCAGATCAAATGGTCGTCCAGTGTATTTGTAGACAAATTCTGAGACTGCAGGGAGGAGAAATTTTCCTTAGTTCAGAACTAAGGAAAAATTTTTTTCTTCCCTCCAATCTGAGAATTTGTGCACAAGCACACCGGTATTCACTCCAACTTAACAATGCCGCCTTGGCAAACCTCTTGGGAAACTGCAGATCTTGCAAAATGCCTAAGAGCTGATCTGACAGCCTTCTTGGTTTTTTTTTTTTTAAAAATTTGTTTTTATTAGTCCACTTAATTGCCCTCCGTATTGTTTGTTCCCCTTTCTCCTGCTGACTGGGAACGATGTGCGTCTTTCACGCATAAAGATCCAAGTGCCACAGTTGCTTTGTGCTGTCCCACTTCCTCCCCCCCCCTTTTTTTAATGTGATGATTCATGGACGAAATGAAAACATTCTTGCCCAAAGCAATTGGCTGCGGTAATTATTCCTTTTCTGAAAAGGGTCTCTGGTGTAATCAGTGTGAAATTTTTTGCTATTGATAAACCAAGGGGACAGCTAATCATGGAGGGACCGGGAGCAAACTGGAGTTAAAAGAGCCGAGGTGATGAATGTAGTAATCTCTTAGTAAAGCATTTCAACCTGGTGATGGACAATTGCTCTAATTTACATACTTATGCAATACAAACTCTTACGTAGACACCATAGTCATGCTTGGTAAGCCAAGCTAATATTTTATTATTACAGAAACGCAGTTTCTTCTGAGCCCAGTTAAGAGCCAATATTAAATTTTATTCATGCATCCATACCCCATTGCACTATTCCCTTTCATGGTAAGGAGTGAGATGACCAAGATAAGAAAAAGGAAATGAACCATAACTAAACCACAATACCACATACCATCTCTTTCACTATTTTTTTTTTCATCCTTGGAAATCATCTTGCTTCTTCCTTGCCTACAGACCACTTCATAGAATAGAATAGAATAGAATAGAATAGAATAGAATAGAAGAGAAGAGAAGAGAAGAGAAGAGAAGAGAAGAGAAGAGAAGAGAAGAGAAGAGAAGAGAAGAGAAGAGAAGAGAAGAGAATAAGGAATAGAATAGAATGGAATGGAATGGAATAGAATAAGGAATAGAATAAGGAATAGAATAGAATAGAATAGAACACAACACAACACAACACAACACAACACAAATACAACAAATACAACACAAATACAACATAAATACAAATACAGTACAAATACAGTACAAATACAATACAAATACAAATACAATACAAATACAATACAAATACAAATACAATAAAATACAAATACAAATACAAATACAAATACAAATACAATACAATACAAATACAATACAATACAAATACAGTACAAATACAATACAAATACAATACAAATACAGTACAAATACAATACAAATACAAATACAATACAAATACAAATACAATACAAATACAATACAATACAAATACAATACAAATACAATACAAATACAATACAATACAAATACAGTACAAATACAAATACAATACAATACAAATACAATACAAATACAAATACAATACAAATACAAATACAAATACAAATACAAATACAATACAAATACAAATACAGTACAAATACAATACAAATACAAATACAATACAAATACAAATACAAATACAAATACAATACAAATACAGTACAAATACAATACAAATACAAATACAATACAAATACAATACAAATACAATACAAATACAAATACAATACAAATACAATACAAATACAAATACAATACAAATACAAATACAATACAATACAAATACAATACAAATACAAATACAAATACAATACAAATACAAATACAAATACAATACAAATACAAATACAGTACAAATACAATACAAATACAAATACAATACAAATACAAATACAAATACAAATACAATACAAATACAAATACAATACAAATACAAATACAATAAAAATACAAATACAGTACAAATACAATACAAATACAAATACAATACAAATACAATACAAATACAAATACAAATACAAATACAAATACAATACAATACAAATACAATACAAATACAAATACAAATACAAATACAAATACAAATACAAATACAAATAATACAAATACAAATACAAATACAAATACAAATACAATACAAATACAAATACAGTACAAATACAATACAAATACAAATACAATACAAATACAAATACAAATACAATACAAATACAAATACAATACAAATACAAATACAATAAAAATACAAATACAGTACAAATACAATACAAATACAAATACAATACAAATACAATACAAATACAATACAATACAAATACAAATACAAATACAAATACAAATACAATACAATACAAATACAATACAAATACAAATACAAATACAAATACAAATACAGTACAAATACAATACAAATACAAATACAATACAAATACAATACAAATACAATACAAATACAAATACAAATACAAATACAAATACAAATACAAATACAAATACAATACAGCTGGAAAGGACCTTGGAGGTTTTCTATTCCAACCCCCTGCTCAAGCAGGAAACCCTATATCCGTGATGGCGAACCTATGGCCCGTATGCCACAGGTGGCACGGGGAGCCATATTGGTGTGCACTACCTCAGCTGCAGCATGCCCTACCTCAGCTGCAGCATGCATGCAAGCGTCAGCCAGCTGATTTTCAGGCCTTCCAGGCCGACTGGTGGTCGGGAAACAGGCTGTTTCTGGCCTCTGGAGGTCCTTGGGGGGGGAAAGGCAATTTTTGCCCTCCGCAGGCTCCTAGAAAGCCTCTGGAGCCTGGGGAGAGCGAAAAACGGGCCTACTGGGCCCATCGTATTATCGCATGCCAAAAGCGGGGTTCGCGTGGGGGGTCACACACACATGCGTGGGGGGCACATTTATGGGTATGGGCACATGCGCGTGCAACGCCCCCCACGCTCCCCCGCTTTTGGCACGCGATGGCAAAAAGGTTAGCCATCACTGCCCTATATCATTTCAGACAAGTGGCTGTCTAGTCTCTTCTTAAAAACCTCCAGTGATGGAGCACCCACTACTTCTGAAGTCAAGTCATCCCACTGATTAATTCTTCTAACTGTCCGGAAATTTCTCCTTAGTTCTAGGTTACTTCTCTCCTTAAATAGTTTCCATCCATTGTTTCTAGTCTTGCCCTCAGGTGCTTTGGAAACTAGGTTGACCCCCTCTCCTTGGTCTATCCTTCATGATCTCTCTCTTTTTCTGTTCTTCTCTCCCTAAAAGTTGCATTCTCATCCAAATCTCTGGACATGACCTCAAGAGTCTCTCCAAGATGTGATTTTTAATATGGGGAATGGAAAAATTATGACACACAGCTAGGTCTTCATTAGTGAGGATAATGAAACCTGTGAAGTGCTGGCATTATTTGAGGTTTGCGCTATTCAAAGTTACATTTATATGTAAAATATGGTAATTGGTTCTAGCTCAACAGAAATAGGTAATGAAAAATTTTCATTGTTAAGTTTTTATAAGTTTACTAATGAAATATTACAGTAACAGATAAAAAACGAATACACTAACATTTAAATGCATTGTTAACAAAATCACAGGGGGATTCTAGAAAGAAAAATAAGGACACTTCTCCCCCCCACCCCCCGAATTTTAAGATTTCCAGCATCTTGTCCTGTTTCCAATTGCTAAAATCAAACTAATTTTTTGTCCATTTTGCACATGCTAATGCACTAATCTTGGACTGCAGATAGAATAGAATAGAATAGAATAGAATAGAATAGAATAGAATAGAATAGAATAGAATAGAATAGAATAGAATAGAATAGAATAGAATAGAATAGAATAGAATAGAATTTTTATTGGCCAAGTGTGGTTGGACACACAAGGAATTTGTCTTTGGTGCATATGCTCTCAGTGTACATAAGGAGAATAAAATACATTCATCAAGAATAAAAAGATACAACACTTAATGATAGTCATAGGGTACAAATAAGCAATCAAATCATACTAGGAAACAATCAATATAAATCGTAAGGATACAAGCAACAAAGTTACAGTCCTGCAGTCATAAGTGGAAGGAGATGGGTGGTGGGAATGATGAGAAGATTAATAGTAGTGCAGACTTAGTAAATAGTTTGACAGTGTTGAGGGAATTATTTGTTTAGCTGAATGATGGTGTTTGGGAAAAAACTGTCCTTGTGTCTAGTTGTCCTGGTGTGCAGTGCTCTATAGCCTCGTTTTGAGGGTAGAAGTTGAAACAAGAAGAAAGAAGTTTATGTCCAGGATGTGAGGGGTCCGTAAATATTTTCACAGCCCTCTTTTTGACTCGTGCAGTATACAGGTCCTCAATGGAAGGCCGGTTGGTAGCCATTGTTTTTTCTGCAGTTCCAATTATCCTCTGAAGTCTGTGTCTGTCTTGTTGTGTTGCAGAGCCAAATCAGACAGTTATAGAGGTGCAGACTGTGGATGTCTAAATAATATATAAAATTTCAGGGATTTACAAGTCTTCTGGCTCTGTCAGCATTGATCAATGGATGCTAGCAAACTAAGGTCAGACATTTGCTTTTATATATACCATGTCTCACCCCATTGATGTGTTTTTCTGCTTGTTTGATTCATTTTCCAGAAAAAAAAAACAATGAAGACTGAATCTTTTCAATAAGCAATAAAGGATTCCAGGGCTGTCTAATGTCTTCTTAAAAGCTTCCAGTGGTGGAGCACCTACAATTTATGAAGGCAAACCATTCTACTGGTTAATTATTCTCACCATGAGGAAATTTCTCCTTAGTTCTAGGTTGCTTCTCTCCTTGATTAGCTTCCATCCATTGCTTCTTGTCCTGCCTTCTGGTGCTTTGGAAAATAATTTACCCCTTCATCTTTCTGACAGCCCCTCAAATACTGGAACACTGCTATCATATTTCAAGGGTATAGTCTTGGTCCTTTGGCATTGGGGAGGTCCATCTCATTGCCATCTTAAGAATTCGATTATTCTCCATATGGAGTAAATGACTTACAAGTTGGAGATTTCTGAATGCAGCTACGTCATTGTAGTTGCAGGAGAGATATTTTTGGACCACTTCTTTGTTAGTAACATGGTCAAAATAGTGAGTCTTTAGGATTTAACAAAGGCATCTGTCTGCTGCCACTTTATGCTTGCTTGAGCTTCACTGTTATGTGGTGATAGATTGCCATGAACTGTGGGGGAGGGGGAATGAAAGGGAGAAATGGTTGGGGAAACGAAAGTAAATTCTGTATCACCTCGAGATGCTGCCTCAAGGTCATCCAGCTGAAAGAAGGAGGGGGCCACATACCAAACTGCACTTGGACTGACCATTATGAAAATATCTTGCCTGGATCTGATTGGTTACGCTGAGGTGGACAATGAGAGATAGTTAAGGGAGGGAAAAATAGAATTTAGGGATTTGGGCATGTGATTCTCAGTTCTGGCTTTGCAATACTGCGATACTCTTGAACTCTAATAAACTACAGGTAATTAGTACCACAATTGAGCCCAAACTTTCTGCTGCTAAGTGAACCATTTGTTAAGCAAGTTTTGCCCCATATCAGGCCTGGAAGCCATCTTTTATTTTGGGCCTTCAGACCTGCTACAATTACTGCTGTGGGAAATTGGGAGGGGGGGATTGTATGGAGCATGGGTGATGTATAGTCATAATAACATTCCTTTCTCAGAAAGGCAAGGCCATCTTGCCCTGCACTTGGGAGGCTGGAACTGGGAGGCATCTCCAGTTGGGACAGTGCTTGGATTGGGCCATGTGATGGACATGTGGGTGCTAGGCAGGGACTTGGACTTTCTTTTGGGTGGGGAAAACCTGGAAACTTTCAGATTCGGGTTTTCCCAGATGTGCCAATATGACATCTCTAATAAAATGGAACTTTGAGGAAACTCAAGACTCAGAGTTTTCTTTACTTGGAACCCTGACACCCCATTTTACGAACTTTCTTGCCTTTGTTGTTAAGTGAATCACTGCAGTTGATAAGTTAGTAACCCAGTCATTCAGTGAATGTGGCTTCCCATTTGACCCTTGCTTGTCAGAAGGTCACAAAATGGGATCCCATGACCTTGGGACACAGCAACTGTGATAAATATTTCCAAGCAGTTTCCAAGCATCTGAATTTTGTTTACCTGATTATGGGGATGCTGCCAAAGTCATAACTGTGAAAAATGGTTGGAAGTCATTTTTTTTTCAGAGCCATAGTAACTTCAAGCAGTCAGTAAATGAACTGTTGTAAATCGAGGATTACCTGTATAGCAATAGCAATAGCAATAGCAATAGCACTTAGACTTATATACCGCTTCATAGTGCTTGACAGCCCTCTCTAAGCCGTTTACAGAGTCAGCTTATTTTCCCCCAACAATTTGGATCCTCATTTTACCCACCTCGGAAGGATGGAAGGCTGAGTCAACCTGGAGCAGGTCAGGATCGAACTCTTGGCAGTTGGCAGATTGAGCCTACAATACTGCATTCTAACCACTGGGAGGGAGGGAGGGAGGGAGGGAGGGAGGGAAGGAAGGAAGGAAGGAAGGAAGGAAGGAAGGAAGGAAGGAATAGCAACAGCACTTAGACTTATATACCACTTTATGTGCTTTACAGCCTTCTCTAAGCAGTTTACAGAGTCAGCCAATTGCCCCCAACAATTTGGATCCTCATTTTACCCACCTTGGAAGGATGGAAAGGCTGAGTCAACCTTGAGCCTGGTGACATTTGAACTGCCAAATTGCAGGGAGCCAGCAGGCAGCAGAAGTAGC
Source organism: Pituophis catenifer annectens (assembly GCF_029215685.1). Classification (NCBI taxonomy): domain Eukaryota; kingdom Metazoa; phylum Chordata; class Lepidosauria; order Squamata; family Colubridae; genus Pituophis; species Pituophis catenifer. The sequence goes on along the minus strand of NW_027256896.1, from coordinate 8,221,568 downwards.
CTGCTGTTGTGGCCCGTCAGCAGCCTGTGCAGCTAGTAGCTGATTCCAACAGTGAGGAGACTGGTGTGGTGCTGTGCCAGCAGCCTGTGCAGCTGGCACTCAAGTCGGACAATGAGGAGACTGGAGAAAATGTGGTGCCAGAGGCAGGGATTCAGCCAGGGCCTTCAGAACCTCCAGAAGCTCCCTTAAGTGAAGAGGACAAAGAGGAGGAACCTCTTCTCGATGCACAGGCGCACAGAGCTGCCAAAAGGCAGGAGTGGCTCCTCAGGAGGAGGTCTCCTCGAGAGTAAGGCTTGGGTCTAATTGGCCACTCCCTTAGCCTATTTAAGGAGGAACGCCAACTGAAGCAATTTGCAAGGAACAACTTCGTTCACATACCTTCATGTCTTGTCTTGCTTATCTTATCAGCTTCCTGCAAATTGCTTCTGGGCATTCTGCCAACCACAGTAAGCTTTCAGTATTATGTTTTGAATTCTTGGAGGCTGTTAATGCAGTTAATTAACATCTGTTGTTGTAAAAAACTAGTTTATTTAGTAAACTAAGGTTTGAACAGACTTTGTGTGTGCGGCGTTCTTTGGGGTCCATAGCTAGGGCAGAACACCTGCAGTACTGCATTCTAACCACTGCGCCACCTCGGCTCTCTCTCTCTATATATATACTTTTCTCAACCAATGGAGCCAAGGATCCTTTTCATTTAGAGGTTTAAGTGGTCCGACAGCATCTTTGTTGGAAGATGCTGAATGTGACATTAGCCCTCATTAAGACTGCATCTTATTTCACTCAGTTTCTTAATAAACAGAAGAGCCAACGAGTTTTAAAGGCAGGATTTAAAAGCCAAGGGAATGGATCAGCTGCTACGAAGGACGCAATGCACCTTCCTTATGGCTAATGACTTTTTTTTTTTAAAAAAACACACATTACAAAGTATTTGTCTTTGGACACTCGTTCAAATTAGCATGACTAATACAAAGTCTGAATAAATCGTGCCCAGAAGGGCATATTTTTAATCACAAAGGACAAGGGCAGTCATACCGAGGGCTCTTTTGATTTAAAACATTTTAAATCTGTATCTCCATCTCTTTCTACCTCTGTTCACACGCATAGCCTTTATCTCAGCCACCATCAATAATTGTTCATTGGCTTCTAGTAGGCAGAACAATTCTAAATATCTTCATCTTAATCATATGGAGACAAGAGTGTTCTTTTTATTAGCAATATTTCTCCTGGGTTTTATATAGTTTTAGGCTTCCCACTGTAATAGTTGAAAGTACTTCTTTCTGAATTTCCTCCTTATCTAAGCACATTTGTGACTGTACAGTTGATTTGTACTCAGTTGTCCTATATTGTATAAACAAGCTATATGCGTATCATTTATTGTTTTAATAATTATAAATGACTTTAGGCAGCTTCAGTTGCCAGACTGAAAAATTATGTTAGTTTCCAATTATTTGAGGAGTTTAAGACTTCAGGATCTTGTAGCAAATTTCCAAACCGTGGGGTTGGGTGGGTTACAACTTCACAGCAGAAACAACCTAAAACAGAAGCTAAAACACTAATACAGAACATTGTCATTATTGTTACTTGTGTAAATTACATCCTTAAGACTAAAAAAACAAAAACAAAACCCAGAATATTATTTGTCTAAAACTAAGAAATAAAGCTAAAATTCTAAAATAGTAGTAGGTTAAAACAAAATAGAATAAACTATCATCTATCTATCTATCTATCTATCTATCTATCTATCTATCTATCTATCTATCTATCTATCATCCGTCCATCTATCCTTCCTTATTTAGTATTGGTCAGAAGTTAGACACAGTTCGGTTACTTTTAGATTGTGCAAAAATGAATAGATTAACCTTGAAAATCAAAGAAAGAGAAGACACAGAATATTTTAAGATATGGGGACAATTTTATCATTGGTTATAGATCTAGATAAATAATTTAATAATTAAATAAGAGAATGATATAATAAAAATATTGTATTGTAAGAGGGATGGTGTTAAAAAAAAAGGTAGAAAAGAGGAGTAACAAGAGGAAGAAGAAGTTATTGAAGAAACACCGAGATGACACATGAATGACTGATGTATTATGTGTTTGTTTGTGTATAAAACAATAAAAAACTTTTTACAAAAAAAAAAAGAAAGAAAAGGGAAAAAAAGATGACCAAATCGAAGAGGAAAAAAAGAAGAAGTTAGACACAGTTATACTATATTGAAAATAGCTTGAATTTTAGTTCAACAAGAAAAAGGGAAGGAAGGGAATTGAGGAAGGAAGAAAATAAAGAAGGACAGATAGACAAAAAGAGAAAGGAAGGAAGGAAGGAAGGAAGGAAGGAAGGAAGGAAGGAAGGAAGGAAGGAAGGAAGGAAGGAAGGAAGGATTGTGTTCAGCCTACTGGGGCTAAAACTATCTCTTTACATTGTCTCCCCTATAAATATGAAAAAAGAATAGTGTAAAATGTTGCATAGGCAATAATAGCATAGTACAGCTCTCTTGTTATAAAATGTTTGCCTAGCTCTGGGTTAAATACACTGGCCTTTCAGCATTTTCAATTAAAAAAAAAAAGAGTTAAAACTTTCCAGCTGATGCAATGTTCCCATAATCAGGCTGGTTCTGCAGCCTACCTTCTCCCCAGCCCATGAATTTACACTTCAAACCTTCAAAGCCTTTTACAGACTTCCTCATATTAATCCTTGCATCTCATTAATCCTGAAGAATCAAGCAGAATTACAGCCCACACCCCTCTCCCTTGTTTCATATGAAGTTATACGGGAAAGTTTCCCGTAAAGCTTGCTGAATGTAGACTCTTTTCTCTAGCTCTAATTCAGAGCTTGTTGTAGTGATAGAGCGGAGGGGTAGAAGGAAGAATTTGAACTATAAGGATGTCAGTAAACTTTACGGCTTGGTAAATTCTCTCGGTCTTCTCTCTATATGTAATTATATGGTATGTTCCTACACCAGTCAAGCAAAGATATACAAGTGCAAAGCACAGTTTGTGGAATTACATATGATGGAACACAAGGTGTCTTTTTATCACTATTATTATTATGTACACAACAGTGTGAAATCCCAACTGCCTTTTCTTTAACCTTCATATGCATCAAGTTCTTCCCAATAGAGAGAGTTTATAAAAGAGAGTTTAATGAGTAACATAAGGGGGCAAAACTATTTGCTTTATTACTATTGGTAAATATAACTAATTGACTTGTAAGAAATTGTATTGCATGGAAATAATTGGAAGATTTATGTTCATACTGATTAATATACAAAAAAATATAATTAACTGATTCATACTAAAATGTTGGATTTCTATTAAACAATTGCAATGTTACATATCCAACCAATGTGAGGATAGATATAAAAATAGATGACAATGGGAAGGGGTATAATACAGATAGAAGGGAAAAATTGAATTTGATTAGGATTAAGATTAGAGATGAGAATGAAGGGTAATATTGGTTTGTTTAAAAAAAAATAGATAAGGAATACCTATGGTAAAAAGGAAATATAGAAATTGTAAACTTAATTGAAATGACTAAATATTATTTAAATTTGTGAACCGGCCAAATACTCTGTTCAAAGAAAATACATTGTATGGTTGTCTAAAAAAATTAAAAAAAACTTTTATATATATATAAAAATAAAAAGTTCTTCCCAATAACCTAGGACCTTTTTGGCACTGAGTGTCGGGGCCGCACTCTGGAAAAGCCGAACTTCTGGGTTCTAGCACACATGAGCACCCTACTATCAGCTGGCTGGCATACATGCACAAACCGGTTTTCGGCACAGCCGTGCATGAGAAGGGATCACGCTCCAGAAAAGCCGAACTTCTGGGTTCTGGCATGCATGCATACCTGACAATCAGATGGCCGGTGTGCATGTGCACACTGGTTTTCGGCACTGCTGCATGGGTGAAGAACAGCTGATTGTTGCATGCACATGCGCACCAGAAACCTGGAAGACAAACAGGCATGGCTGTGCATGCAGGGTGACATGGCTTTGCATGCCACTGGGCACGCGTGCCATAGGTTCGCCATCATGGACCTAGGATGTCATAATCTATCACAGGGATGTGAAACTCAATTTCATTGAGGGCCGCATCAGGTTTGTGTCTAACCTCAGGGGGCTGGTGTGTACCTGGCCAGGGTGGGCATGGCCAGCATGACGTCACTTGTATTGGGGGGCACCTGTGGTGGTGTTCTGCCCCAGCTACGGACCCCAAAGAATGCAGCACACACAAAGTCCGTTCAAACCTTAGTTTACTAAATAAACCAGTTTTTTACAACAACAGCTGTTAATTAACTGCATTAACAGCCGCCAAGAATTCAAAGAATAATACTGAAAGCTTACTGTGGTTGGCAGAATGCCCAGAAGCAATTTGCAGGAAGCTGATAAGATAAGCAAGACAAGACATGAAGGTATGTGAACAAAGTTGTTCCCTGCAAATTGCTTCAGTCGGTGTTCCTCCTTAAATAGGCTAAGGGAGTGGCCAATTAGCCCCAAGCCTTACTCTCGAGGAGACCTCCTCCTGAGGAGCCACTCCTGTCTTTTGGCAGCTCTGCGCACTCGTACATCGAAAAGAGGCTCCTCCTCTTCGTCCTCTTCACTTATGGGAGCTTCTGGAGGTTCTGAAGGCCCTGGCTGAATTCCTGCCTCTGGCATCACATCTTTTCCAGCCTCCTCATTGTCCGACTCGAATGCCAGCTACACAGGCTGCTGGCGCAGCACCACACCAGCCTCCTCGCTGTCGGAATCAGCTACTAGCTGCACAGACCGCTGATGGGCCACAACAGATACCCATGATCTATCGTAATAGTATATGTGCATATCCAAGCATTGTGGACTTTTGCGACTGACAAATGGAAATTTTGTCTCTGTGCAGATTTGTGGCACCTGAGATTTCTGGTGTGCTGCCCAGAGTGCCAACTACCACAGCTGGTATATGCCATCATCTTTCAACTTTTCAGATCTTTCAGAAACGGAGAAAATGGTTGTGACGGGCCCGATCCGTTTCAAAGGTTGACAAAGTTGTGGCCTTCTTTAATTCTTTGCCTTCTATTCTGCTGTCCCCTGGTTGTGCACTTTCAATTATCCACACTTTCTTTTCTTTTCTTTTCTTTTCTTTTCTTTTCTTTTCTTTTCTTTTCTTTTCTTTTCTTTTCTTTTCTTTTCTTTTCTTTTCTTTTCTTTTCTTTTCTTTTCAACCACAGTTAAGTCTGGTGTGTTTTGACCTAAGACTTTATCAGTTTATGTTTGGAAATCCCACTCTTGTTTTGGTTATTTTTGGGTCACACACTCAGATTTAACATTTAACAGATTAACAGAGATGGAAGAGACCTTGTAGATCATCTAGTCCAACCCCCTGCCCAAGAAGGATACCCTACCTACACCATTTCTAACCAATGGCAGTCCAGTCTCTTCTTGAAAGCTTCCAGTGATGAAGCTCCCACAACTTCTGAAGGCAATTTCTGCTCCACTGGTTGATTGCTCTCACTGTCAGGAAATTTCTCCTTATTTCTAGGTTAAATCTCTCCTTGTTCAGTTTTCATCCATTATTCCTTGTCTGGCCTTCAGGTGCTTTGGAAAATAGCTTGACCCCCTCCTCTCTGGGGCAGCCCCTCAAATATTGGAAGACTGCTATCCTGTCTCCCCTGGTCCTTCTCTTCACTAGAGTAGCCATGCCCAGTTCCTGCAACCGTTCTTCCTATGTTTGAGCCTCCAGTCCTCTAATCATCCTGGTTGCTCTTCTCTGCACTTTTTCTAGAGTGTCAACATCTTTTTTTTTATAGTGTGATGACCAAAACTGGATGCAGTATTCTAGGTGTGGTCTTACTAAGGCTTTACAGATGTTTAGCCTGGATTTGGCTTTAAAAAAAAAAAGCAGATAAATTCAAATATCCTTATGTATTTTATTATGCCCCAGACAGACATTTTTTGTAAGCATTTTGTCCTAAAATCTGCATTTTGTGCACATCCAGCTATTCTCAGCAAAGAGCTGTATCGTAAAATTTAGAACACTTTTTCTCTTGATCTGCTGGGAACGATGAATCAAGCTGGTTTGCTCAAGGATGTGAACAGAACGAATGCAGCGCTGCCATTGCTCCTAGTATTAGCAGGAATTCAGATATGGTTACAGTCAACAAAGTGGAAGCTTGATAGGTTTCTAACCAGCATTATTCTCTTGGGGTGAGTTTATACAACAATGCGTTAAATCTTTTTTTTTAAATTTGTTTTTATTTTTATTTTTCATCAGCATATTTAAATGTACAGTCTTTTATCCATCCATATACATTGTTCGTTCATCTTATTCTTTAACTTCTATTAGCTAATAAATGAATTGTTCGGGTCTGCTCTCTTACCATTTCCTTCCTTTGTTTTACTACAACCTTTCTTTTTTCTCCCCTTCTTTCTCCTCTTTTCTTTCTACTTTCCTCATTCCTCCTCTCCTTTCCTTTTCTACTTCCTTTCCTCTTTCCCCTCTCCTCTCTTCTTCCTCCCCTTCTTACCCTCTTTCTTACTCTTCTTTCCCCTTCCTTTTTCCTCTCCTTTTCCCATTCTTCTTTTCTTCTCTTCTCACCTTCCATCTCCCCTACTTTCCCCTCTCTACTCCTCCTCTCTTTCCCATTCCGTTGTTGTTTCCTTTTTTTAATTCAATCTAAAATGGTATTCGAGCAGGCCTAATTTCTATTTACATACATCTTCATTTCAAATTTCTTTTTTTATTTTACAATTATTATAATTGTGCCATCATCTTTGAAGATGATAGCACAAAAGTTATACCCAGATGATACATGGATTGATTAATAAAGTACAGGAATATTAGAAGAGGAATAATTGTAAAGTAACAATGTGTTAAATCTGAGCCCTTCCCCATAGATTGAATACTGGATGCAGTATTCTAGGTATGGTTTTACTAAGGCTTTATTTAGTGGTATTAGTACCTCACTTGATCTTGATTGTATCCCTCTGTTAATGCAATTTAGGATTGCATTGGCTGTTTTAGCTGCCACTACACACTGCTGGCTCATATTTAACTGGTTGTCCACTAAGACTCCTAGATCCCTCTCCCAGTTACTGCTATTAAGCCTGGTTTCACCCAGTCTATATGTGTCCTTTGGGTTTTTCTTGCCTAAGTGTAAGACTTCACTTTTCTCTACATCGATCATGAGCATTTGGATCATGTCCTGTTTCTCACCACTGTTATCCAATAAGCTCACAGGATTGTGTGGATTTGTGTGCGAGCTTTATTTCTTAAAAGTAGCAATAGAAGAAGAAAAAAAGAGAGAGAGGAGGGGGAGTGAACACTCTTTGTCCTCCACTTCAAAAATTGGACAGTGTAACCTCTTGTAGGTTAGAGGAAAGAACTAATGCAATTATTCCACTCATTCATGCAAGACCAAGCTCATGTTCCAAATTAGAGGTGACTTGTTACGAGAGACAGTTGGTCTTAATGGCTCATTTTTCACCTGGTGTCAAAGATTGCTCTTTTATTCCTATCCTCTACTGGTGATTGGAGGTTAGCAAAGCTTTGCTAGGCTTCTCCCTTATGAACACTTGAGAAAGGCTCTTGATGGGGAAAATGTGGCATTTTGATCTGTAAACTAGGAAGCAATTTAAAAAAACCACACACGCGCACACACACACACACAAGGAAGGCCATCTCAAACCACTTCTGGGAAAAGTGAGATGTGTCCTTGTGTAAGTCACCAAGAGTCAAGCTCCATTTGAGGGACACCTTATTTTGGTGGCAGCTGGTGACTTTGGCTGATCTTGAAACATAAAACAGTGTTGGGCCTGGGGAGTAGAAACGAACGCTGGTGTAATCCAGACAGAGTTTAGTTCAATTTAAAGGAGACTTCAGATAACAGATTAACAGAGTTGGAAGGGACTGTGCAGGCCATCTAGTCTAACCCCATGCGCAAGCAGGAGACCCTTCATCTGCCTCTACCTAGGATCGAACAAGTAGTGGGATTCAAATAATTTAACAACCGGTTCTCTGCCTTAATGACCAGCTGGGTAGGTGTGGCTCGGGGGTCATGTGACTGTGTGGGCATGGCCAACTCAACATCACTCATGTCGATGGGCGCTTCACCTTAGCTGTTACAATGTAGTAAGGGTTAACCAGAGAGGCAGTTTCTGTAAGGAGGGCAATAAAGATTAGGCTACAAACAACACCAGAACGTTTCCTTCCTGTCTTTCTTACAGGATTAGCCTGTAAAACAAAAGGAGATTTCTTCCAACAACTGGTTCTCCGAACTGCTTAGAAAGTTAACAACCGGTTCTCCCGAATAGGTGCGAACTGGTTGAATCCCATCACTGGATCGAACTCACAACCTCCTGATTGTGAGGCAAGAGCTCCACCTCTAGGCCACAGCAGCTGTGATTTTCTTTTTATCATTTTAGTATTCTGTGACCAGCTAACCAGGGGTCCCCAAACTTGGCAGCTTTAAGACTTGTGGACTTCAACTCCCAGAATTTTCCAGCCAGCATAGCTTCTGGGAGTTGAAGTCCACAAGTCTTCAAGCTGCCAAGTTTGAAGACCTCTGAGCTAACTCAAACTTGAGACCTGGAACCAATGGAATCCATGATCTGATGCTGTGTATTTGGTGATAGATCCCCAACTTCAAAGTCTGAAACATAAAATGGAAAATAATGTATTGGCAGGGGCTTTCCACACCATGTGTTAGATTTTACCCCATTTTTTTTTTAAAGGAAAACAAGGAAAATTTGGAATGTCCTTTGGACAGAAAGATAGGCATTGAGATGTTGTACCAGTATTGAAAAGAACAGCTCCAGGTTCTAGTCCACGCATAGCCACAGAAGTTCCCTGGGAAACTTTGAGTCCATTTAATTCCATTTCAGAGCAAATTATGGCATAAGATAATTGTTGTGAATAAAAAGAAGAGGAGGAAGTTATAGATGAAACCTGAAGCTCTTGAATGAAAGGTGAAATATAAATCTGTCAAACAAGCCAAATCTGTCTGTCTGTCTGTCTGTCTGTCTGTCTGTCTGTCTGTCTCTCTCTCTCTCTCTCTCTATCTATCTATCTATCTATCTATCTATCTATCTATCTATCTATCATTTATCTATCATTTATCATCTATCTATCAATCTATCTATCTCTATCATCTATCTATCTATCTATCTATATCTATCTATCTATCTATCTATCTATCTATCTATCATTTATCTATCATTTATCATCTATCTATCTATCTATCTATCTATCTATCTATCTATCTATCTATCTATCATCTATCCTCTCTCCATATCTATATATTTATCTATCATTTATCATCTATCTATCTATCTATCTATCTATCTATCTATCTATCTATCTATCTCTATCATCTATCATCTATCTATCATTAATCTATCATCTATCATTTATCATTTATCTATCTATCATCTATCTGTCTGCCTGCCTGCCTATCTATTGCTGGCTATTGAAAAAACTTTACAAACATACACATTTTACAAATTTGTACATATTTACAAACATTTTCTAAATATTTACAGACATTTTGTAAATATTTCAATATTTACATTTATACACACACACATGTAAACTTTTTTTGCGTCTGTATTTATAGGCTTTAAAGTACATGCATTCATCTATTGCTTTTTGCATGAAATTCATATTTAAGTTCAGATGAAACAACTATTTAACCATTGAGTGTTGTATCTGGTGAATTGGATAAGCTGAAAAAATGAAACAAAACAAAATAAAAATTATCTGCCTATATGCCTCTGTCAGGAATGAGGTTAGGAGAGTCAAGGGATAAACTCCATTTCTGGTACAACAATTTGGCATAAAATTATTTATGTAGTATTTCCTGGGTTGAATTTTTATTCTAGTTCCTGATAAAAAGCTTGTTTGATAAGGGATAAGATAAATTCCTGATGGAGGAACCTATTGGCAGACAGAATGATGGATTAATTTGGAACTTCTATTGCTGAGGACTAACATCAGTCTTGAAACTCAACATTATGAAAACTAAGATCATGGCATCCAGCCCTCTCAATTCCTGGCAAATAGATGGGGAAGAAATGGAGGTAGTGACAGATTTTATTTTCCTGAACTCCAAGATCACCACACATGGAGACTACAGCCAAGAAATTAAAAGACGCTTGCTCCTGAGGAGGAAAGCTATGGCAAATCTAGACAGCATACTAAAAAGCAGAGACATTACCCTGCCAACAAAAGTGCGTCTAGTCAAGGCTATGATTTTCCCAGTTGCAATTTATGGCTGTGAAAGTTGGACCATAAGGAAGGCTGAGGACCAAAGAATTGAGGCCTTTGAACTCTGGTGCTGGAGAAGAATCCTGCGAGGTCCTTGGACTGCAAGGCGATCCAACTGGCCAGTCCTAGAGGAGATCAACCCTGACTGCTCTTTAGAAGGCCAGATCCTGAAGAGGAAACTCAAATACTTTGGCCACCCAATGAGAAGGAAGGACTCCCTGGAGAAGAGCCTAATGCTGGGAACGATGGAGGGCAAAAGAAAAAGGGGACGACAGAGAACGAGGTGGCTGAATGGAGTCACTGAAGCAGTAGGTGTGAGCTTAAATGGTCTCTGGGGGATGGTATAGGACAGGAAAGCCTGGAGGAACGTTGTCCATGGGGTCACGATGGGCTGGACACAACTTCGCAACTAACAACAACAACATTAATCTTGCTTCTGAAATCCATGGAGATGTTTGCTCAGCCATCATGCAAGACACTGATCTGGCTGTAGAATCCATTCCTCTGACCCAGAAGTTTCCTCATGGTCTTCAATCAAATGTCTTTAGCTTAGCTGGTGATAAATCTACCTGTATTGGAGCATAGTGCCTTTCTGAAGGACAGCCCAGCTAACATGATAAGGCACCCCATTGGAACGTTAAATGCTTGGAATTTGTACAGGATGCAGAAAGAATACATCAGAAAGAATATATCAGAATCCTTGGTAGGCGAGAAAAATAGCCAGATCAGAAGAACAAATGTGACAGCTTGTGAATCAAGGTGAATTCTCATCAGGGGCCTTGCAAACATGGTTGAAGTTTAACTTCCAACCGCTGACAATTATGCCCAATTCCTCTTTTCAAACCCTGTATGATTTCATCGTTTAAAATGGGTTCCTAATGGAAGAGATGAGGCTGTTTTGACGGTGAACTTTACAATCAGGGGAAACAGAAAGATTTTAGAAAAATAAAAAAAATAAAAGACCAGAGGGCAATTTGAAAACTCTGTTTTGGGAACCTGGTTATCATGAAGAGGATTTATGTGCTCCGATCAAACAGCAAAAGCTGTTCTGATGATAAATGACCTTGGCAAAATGTGACATTAAATGTAGGTCCTCGGAACCTAGGAACGTTTGATGGGCCAAAAAAAAAAAAAAAAAGGTTGTTTCTCGCTACTCTACGTAGGGGAGGAGAACTGATAGAACTGCAGTATCACTTGCTCCTGCCACTTTTAGAGCATTTAATCCTTGGGAACCTCTTGTGCATCACCTATATGAAAGAAAAGAGTAATAAGCGTCCTTCTGATCCAGGATAAGGGCCCATCCAGTTTAGCAATCAGTTTACATCAGCTTGCCCAGAAGTGATATTCAGCCGGTTCTGATCGGTTCTGGCGAACCGGTAGCAGAAATTTAGAGTAGTTTGGAGAAGCAGCAAATACCACCTCTGGCTGCCCCCCATCCTATCTATTCACTGCCTCCCGAGTCTCAGCTGATCGAGTCCCAGCTGATCGGCTGGGTCTTCTATTGTTGCTCTGCACAGGAGAACCAAGCTGGAAAGCAGGTTAGTCGGGTGGGGAGGGAATGAGGATTTTGCAGTATCCTTCCCCTGGAGTGAGACGGGAATGGAGATTTTGCAATATTCTTCCCCAGGATTGGGGAGGGAATGGAGATTTTGCAATATTCTTCCCCAGGAGTGGGGAGGGAATGGGGATTTTGCAGTATCCTTCTCCTGGAGTGGGATGGGAATGGAGATTTTGCAATATCCTTCCCCCAGGAGTGGGATGGGAATGGAGATTTTGCAGTATCCTTCTCCTGGAGTGGGATGGGAATGGAGATTTTGCAGTATCCTTCTCCCAGGAGTGGGATGGGAATGGAGATTTTGCAGTATCCTTCCCCTGGAGTGGGGAGGGAATGGGGATTTTGCAGTATCCTTCCCCTGGAATCGGATGGGAGTGGGGATTTTGCAATATCCTTCCCCCAGGAGTGGGGAGGGAGTGGGGATTTTGCAGTATCCTTCCCCTGCTACGCTCACCAAGCCATGCACACCAAGCCACGGCCACAGAACCAGTAGTAAAAATGTTTGAATCCCACCACTGAGTTGTCTGTCACATTCGTTCTGTTGATGAAAGAAAACTTGCTGTTGATGGCAATCAATGATGTAAGGTCTTCCAATTTTCCCTGAAAAGCTCGGATTTACTCCTTTTCAGCTCAGATTTGAGATGCTTGAAATCTCTCTTTCTCTCTCTCTTTCCTTCTCTCCCTCCCTCCCTTTCTCCTATCTATCTAGCTTTATTTTAAAAAGGATGTAACTCCAGAAGAGATAACATCTAAGTGGACAGAGGAGATTTCTTAAGTTGTACAATTAATGCTCAATATAACATTAATAAAAGATAAACTGTACCAGATAGTACATTTAGTTCTTTTTGTGAGATCTCTCTTCTTCTTCATCATCATCATCATCATTATCATCATCATCATCCTTTTATTCATTAAACATGAAACTCAGCTGAACATTTAAAAATATATTACTATTATCTATCTATCTATCTATCTATCTATCTATCTATCTATCTATCTATCTATCTATCCTCTCTCTCTCTCTCTACTATCCATCCATCCATCATCTATCTATCTTTGAGCTTTGTAGCAAATTCCTACTGTGTCATTATTTATAAACAGGAAAAAGAAAACAATTCAAAGTAATATAAATACATATTTAATTTCTGACTTCCCCCTTCTTCTTTGTGCTCCAGCTGCTTTTCAGTATTTATTAACATAAACTTTAGAAACCATACTGTAAGTGTTTATATTTGCCTTGCTGTATGATATATAGTATATATGGATCCCGTTTTGGCTTAAATTTAATTAAACTTCTGTTATGTATATTTACTGTTGATTTTGCGTATTTTCCAAGTTAAGTTTTCAGTTGTTGTTGTTATTATTATTATTATTATTATTATTATTATTATTATTATTATTATTATTTATTATTATTATTATTAATTGAATTTATATACCACCCTACTCCCAAAGGACTCAGGCCGGTGAACAGCCAAAAGATAAAATACATATAATACAAATGTTGAAAAAACATTAAAATACAATTAAATAATTTGGCCCAGAAAACAAAATTTAAAACACCCCAAATTTATAAGACAAATTTAAAATTTAAAAAATTTAAAAACAGTTTAAAAGAGAAGTTAGGCCAGGCCGGCCTGCTGGAATAGGAATGTTTTGAGGGCACGGCGGAAAGCGCGCAGATCCAGGATCCTCCATATCTCCGGGGGGAGCTCGTTCCAGATGGCGGGTGCCCCCACAGAGAAGGTTCTCCCCCTGGGGGCCGCCAGTCGACACTGTTTGACCGACGGCACCCTAATAAAAAGTGTTCTGATTTCATTTTTTAAAATTTGGTTTTTAAGATTCTCTGAATGTGTACGTATGTCCTTCCAGTGATTTCGGGTTTTTTTCCCCCATGTTGCACCAGAATATTTCTTATATTTTATGGCCTTTCCAACATTTATTGCTCTGTGATTTGTCTATTTTGGCAAGTATTGATGAAATTGTATGTCATCTATAAAACATTTTGTACCAGTTTTCTCATAAATTATAGCTTGGGGCAAATTTTTTAGATGTGTGCCATAATTCTCCCCACTGTTTATATCTGTTTATATATTGGTTTTGCATCCAATGTATCACACATTTTTAAATTTGTTCTTTCTCCATATCATATAAGTAAGAGTTTATAATATGCATCTTGATGGATGGTCTTGATTTTGTAAATGTATTTCAAATTCTGTCACTTTTCTTGATGCTCCTTCCTCATTTTAATTTTATTTTCTTTTTCCAACAATTTGTAGGTACATCAACCATTGTATGTTCTGCCCTTCGTTAAGTAATTCTTGCTGCGTCTTTAATGAATTCATAGGGTCTGGATGGACTATATTTACATAAGTAATTACATGTTGCTTACTGTAATTAATCTAAGCCTCAAACCTTCGACGCTTTGAAGTACTTGGTTGAATTCAGATATTTAGCCAGACCATACAACTTATTCAAATGACAGAAGTATGGATGTAGTTGTGAATCTGACAACAATGTGACAATTCTATTTAGGTGAATACTCTTACTTGTAGGGTCACAGTTCAAGAATGTCATTGAAAATATTGTTGTCCATAAGAAATCTGCAAGGTAGGTCTTGACTTGCAACCATAAGTTTATGGTGTGAATGCTGTGACCATACAAAGTCACAACAGCACTGGAAAAAAATGTCTTATGACTGGTTTTCATACTGTCTGCAGATGGTGAGACTCTGCTGTCGAGTCCCAAGGTCACGGCATGCAGGTGTCTGAACGATGCAGGTCATTCTCATAACAAAAGGAGCGTATTCAATTGGACAACGCAATTAACTGAGGGGGTTGGCCAATGAGGGAAAATCAAGTTTAACTAGGTGGGCTTTCACATGGGAAACTCAGAGCTGGTTTTGCTTCTTTTGTGCCAACGCAGTGCATTTAATAAAGTTTTACTTTTGGGGAGAAACAATGCCCTAGGAGGAGTTCCTTTTTTGGGGTTTGCTAGCTGGACAGCTGATACTTAAGAATGTTGCAGCATCCCCATGGTCACATGATCAAAATTCAGGCTCTTAGCAACTGGCATGTATTTATGACAATTGCAACTGTCTGGATAAGAAAAAAAAAAAAGAAGAAACATTGACTTCCAACTCTCTCTGTTGCAGTAAAATAAGGGATTAACATCAAATCACAACAATATGAACTAGCCATTTCTGTAAAGATCTATCAATCTACTTTGTTGTTGTTGTTAGTTGCGAAGTCGTGTCCCACCCATCACGACCCCATGGACAACGTTCCTCCAGGCCTTCCTGTCCTCTACCATCCTCTGGAGTCCATTTAAGCTCATGCCGACTGCTTTGGTGACTCATACAGCAACCTCGTTCTCTGCCGTCCCCTTCTTCTTTTGCCCTCAATCGTTCCCAGCATTAGGCTCTTCTCCAGGGAGTCCTTCCTTCTCATTAAGTGGCCAAAGTATTTGAGTTTCCTCTTCAGGATCTGGCCTTCTAAGGAGCAGTCAGGGTTGATCTCCTCTAGGACTGACCTGTTTGTTTGATTGCCTTGCAGTCCAAGGAGTCTTCTCCAGCACCAGAGTTCAAAGGCCTGTATTCTTTGGCGCTGAGCCTTTCTTATGGTCCAACTTTCACAGCTGTACATTGCAACTGGGAAAACCATCGCCTTGACTATATACGCACTTTTGTTGGTAAAACCCAAAATCAAAGGGGTTTTTTTTCTTATCCTTCCTCGCTTCATTTTTTTCTGAAAAAAGTTTTTTATTTTATTTCTTATAAACACATTGTAAATGTACATTCTCTTATTCATAATTACTCACACATATACCTATATTTTCTAAAGAAAAAAAAAGATTTTTAAATTATATTCGGGGTTGCTTGTCAATTGAAAGATCGGCAGTTCAGCGGTTTGAATCCCTAGTGCCGCATAATGGGGTGACCTCCCATTATTTGTTCCAGCTTCTGCCAATCTAGTAGTTCGAAAGCATGTAAAAAATGCAAGGAGAAAAATAGGGACCACTTTTGGTGGGAAAGTAACAGAGTTCCGTGTGCCTTTAGCGTTGAGTCATGAAGGCCACATGACCACGGAGACGTCTTCAGACAGCACTGGCTCTTCGGCTTTGAAACAGAGATGAGCACCGCCCCCTAGAGTTGGGAACGACTAGCATGTATTTATGAGGGGAACCTTTATCTTTACCTTTAGCTCTGTTTTAGGATTTAGCGTGTCCAAACCTGAAGAACTGGATGGAGAGAGGAGGATGGGGGATGCTGACCCATTTTGTTTTAAAAACGTTACCTTGCTGCCTGAGCATTTCTAGGGAATTAATTCCCTTCTCTCTGCTTGCCTCTGTTTGCTTTCACAAAATGATGATTAGTTTTCTAATCATAGAACCATCACTAAAAAAAACATAATTATGAGTTTTAGTTATTGCCTTTAGTAACAGCGATATGATTGTGTTCAAAGTGTGAACATGAAATCCTCAATTCCGTCCTCCCTCGTCCAAATTGTATGTCCTTCTTTCCATCCAATGATTACCTTAATTTTCTCAAAGCATCTTGCTGACTGGTTGCCCACCTGTAACTCTAGCACAGAAGGAGAGAGGAAAAGTGAAGAGTGCTTAATTAAAATAAAAATGGTACTGTACCACAGCATAAAGGTACATTTTCTTTTTCGCTTTGATCAAGGCAAAAAATTATTAATGTGAGACTGGGAGGGGAGCATCCCCAGAAGAACAAAGGCGCTCCATCTTGAATTCAAAGACTTTTCTTTTGGGAAAACCATATGCTGCTTAGAGCTAACTGGGAAGTATTTTTATGCTCCTGTTCAATCATGTCTGATAACATGATGGTCAGAAATGGCCTGGAATAATCCCTGCAGTTTTCTTGGCAAGGATTTTCAGAAGTGGTTGGCCATTCCTTTCTTCCTAGGGCTAAGACAAAGTGACTGGCTCAAGGTTGTGCCCAAGACAAGATTGGAACTCATGACCTCCCAGTTACTAGTCTTGGATTGCTAGATCAAACTAGCTTTCTAAATGCAAATACTAAATAATTATTCTTTCTTCCACTAAAAATTACTATAGGGCTGTTAATCCATTCTTAGCTTCCGCCCACCTAACAGTTTGAAAACACATTCTGTGCAAGTAGATAGATAGGTACCACTTTGGTAGGGAGACTTGCTAGTACTCTGTGCAGGCAGTCAGATTCCTGATGGCTCTGAACCTTCCCGGTTGCAATGCCCATTTGCAAGGCAGCTCTGGGAAGGGAGGGGGCTTTGGGTGATGCTGCCGGAAGAGCCATTCGTCTTTCTCACTGGTGCGATGCCAGCTCACCTGCCTGTGGTGCACCCTTGGGAAACATGCATGCATGTCCTATAACAGGGCCGATAGCTTTGCAAGCCAAACTACTACTCTGCAATATATTGTGGTCTCCTGCCTACTGTAATAATGCCATATGCTAATAAAAAAAATAATACAATAGTTTTAGCTATTAATGCTGTTCCAGGATCTGCAGATGGGAAGCATCGGGCTAGACATGACTCAACAGATGCCCAATGGAAGTATCTTTGCATACTTAGCTACCCAAACTCTTTTATTTATTTTATTAGTTAGTTTATTTAGTTTGTCAAACAAGGACGAGATAACAGGTATAAGTATAAACATGGACATGAGCACATGAAATGAGTCAGTGGTGAAATCCAATTTTTTTTACTACTGGTTCTGTGGGCGTGGCTTGGTAGGCATGGCAGGGGAAGAATACTGCAAAATCCCCATTTCCTGCCCACTCCTGGGGGAAGGATATTGCAAAATCTCCATTCCCACCCCACTCTGGGGCCAGCCAGAGGTGGTATTTACCAGGTCTCCAAACTGCTCAAAATTTCCGCTACCGGTTCTCTGAACTGCTGAAAATTTCTGCTACTGGTTCTCCAGAACCTGATGGATTTCACACCTGAAATGAGTACAAATAAATGGGGACAGTAAAACAGGAATAGTAGGCATACTGCTGCGCTTATGCACGCCCTCTTTACGGATCTCTTAGGAATGGTGTGAGGTCCACCGTAGACAGTTTAAGGTTAAAGCTATGGGGGTTTGAGGAAGTAACAACGAAGTCAGGTAGAGCATTCCAGGCATTGACCACTCTATTGCTGAAGTCGTATTTTCTGCAATCGAGTTTGGAGCGGTTTACCTTGAGTTTGTATCGATCATTTGCCCATGTATTATTGTGGTTGAAGCTGAAATAGTCGTTAACAGGCAGGACATTGTAGCAGACAATTTTGTGTACTACGCTTAGGTCAGACCGTAGGTGGCGTAGTTCCAGGTTGTCCAAGCACAAAATTTCAAGCCTGGTGGCGTAAGAGATTCTATTGTGAGCAGAGGAGTGGAGGACTCTTCTCATGAAATTCCTCTGGACCCGCTCGATTGTATTAATGTCTGATATACAGTATGGTTTCCAGGCAGACAAGCTGTATTCGAGAATTGGTCTGGCAAAGGTTTTGTATGCCCTAGTTAGATTAGAAGCATCGCAGATAGACATGACTTAACAAGTGCCCAACGGAAGTATCTTTGCAGCCAGGCTTAGCTACCCAAACTCCACTTCTAACAGAAACAGACTTGAAGACTTCTGTTGGTTGAATTAGAGCGATATTTAGAGGGTGAAATTATCTCTTTTTCCTGTAGGATAGGCTTAATGAGTCCCTTGAAAGATGTTCTTTTCTTGCGGCATACATATGGATGGCAATATTCATTTATTTGAAGGAGGAGGAGTTCCACTTTTGAGCTAATGTAGCTCTTATTAAAGAGGATTAGGGAAACTAATCAGACCTGGTAGCTTCAGAGAAAGGTTGAGCAACGATGCTAAATAGGTTGCGGAGTAGAAAAACTGCTGGAATGAATTGCTTTTTCTGTGCCATGGTGATTTTTTTTCCTGCTAATTTAAGCTCCTACTTTTTAGAAGTTGGCAGTTGAGTAAATCTATATGGATATTTTTGTTATCAGGATGTAATTATACATTTGCAATGTCCTTATGCTGAGTAGCAACCCTGTGTTAAAATTGGGCAGTCACTGACTCGAACCAATTCCTTACAAATGAAGAATGGGGGACCACATTAGGGTGACTCAAAATTGACCAAAATCAAGCAAACATTTTGGTATTGAACATCCTCTACTTCCTTAAGGACCGGCAAAGAAGAATTGCATTTATATGGGGTGAATATGTCTTCCTTCCTTCCTTCCTTCCTTCCTTCCTTCCTTCCTTCCTTCCTTCCTTCCTTCCTTCCTCCCTCCTTCCTTCCTTTCTTCCTTCCTCCTTCCTTCCTTCCTTCCTTCCTTCCTTCCTCCCTCCCTCCCTCCCTCCCTCCCTCCCTCCCTCATCATCTCTAAATTTCCTTCCTCCCTCCCTCCCTCCCTCCCTCTGTTTCAGGGCACTATCACTTTTGAAGCCTGAAAATGCAGGGTTATCCTAAAAGACATTTAACACAATTAGAAGATAAAGATTTTGCCATTCCCTCTCAAAACTTAAAAAACCAAAAGTCCCAAGCCACCAAAATATATTAAAGAGTCTTGTTCACCACTGTTTCCTTCTGTTAGGGGAAAAAAAAAGACTTTGAATGAGGCTGTTGTGATTTCTCGTATCAGTAGCCGTCACATCAATTATTACTTTTGCCTTACTTCTATTTGCAGATTTAGCTTTATTATATGTAAGAGAGCAAAAGGTATTGCAGGGAAAGAAAAAGAATTTTAAGCAATCAGAGAGAAATGTAGGCAAGCAAAAAAAAAAAAAAAAAAAAGCCTCTTGGTCAACAGTGGAGTGAAGCTATTCAAGAACTGAGTTAAATCTTCTTACTTTTCTAACTTTTGCAGCCTTGATCCTAACTGACTTTTGAGCTACTATAAGGATTCATTGGAGAGTAGTAAGAAAATGATGAACCGGTTCATATAGTACTGTAAGTCATAGTGTTTTGTTTGATTTTGGCATATTGTATTGTATTGTATTGTAGGGAGGATATGGTGGCTCAGTGGCTAAAACGGTGAGCTTGTCGATTGAAAGTCGGCAGTTCAGTGGTTCAAATCCCTAGTGCCGCATAATGGGGTGAGCTCCCATGATTTGTCCCAGCTTCTGCCAACCTAGCAGTTTGAAAGCAGGTAAAAAATACAAGTAGAAAAATAGGGACCACCTTTGGTGGGAAGGGAACAGCGTTCTGTGCGCCTTTGGCGTTGAGTCATGCCGGCCACATGACCATGGAGACATCTTTGGACAGCGCTGACTCTTCGGCTTAGAAACAGAGATGAGCACCGCCCCCTAGAGTCGGGAACGACTAACACACATGTGTGGAGGAACCGTTACTTTATTGTATTGTATTGTATCATATGCCACTAGAAATCCTAGTTGATGATTTTAAGGAGATAAGGGTGAACATTCAGCCAATTCCGGTTCATTCATTAGTATGTGGTTAAACAGCTTCTGTCTTAGCAGGATATCTCAATCCAGCATCTCTCTGTGTGTGTCCTTGAGCATCTTGGAGAAAGGTAGGATATAAATAGAGTAGATACACCTGGCTGCGGTTTCTTGCGTGTTCCCCATCTTTGATGGATGTGTGAATGAGAATGCAGGGATAGTCCTCCAGATGCCTTCAGTCACAACTCATATCAGGGGTGAAATCCAGCAGGTTCTGACAGGTTCTAGAGAACCGGTAGCAGAAATTTTGAGCAGTTTGGAAAACTGGTAGTGGAAATTTTGAATAGTTTGGAGAACCGGCAAATACCACCTCTGGCTGGCCCCAGAATGGGGTGGGAATGGAGATTTTGCAATATCCTTCCCCCAGGAGTGGGGAGTGAATGAGGATTTTGCAGTGTCCTTTCCCTGGAGTGGGGTGGGAATGGAGATGTTGTAGTATCCTTCCCCTGGAGTGGGGAGGGAATGGAGATGTTGCAGTATCCTTCCCCTGCCATGTCCACCAAGCCACGCCTACCAAGACACACCACGTCCACCAAGCCATGCCCACAGAACCGGTAGTAAAAAAAATTTGGATTTCACCACTGACTCATACCCATCGATCAGCAAAACCAATAGTTTGAGATTGAGAGTTGAAGGCTGAGTCGCTTGGAGGTCACCAGGTGACCGACTCCAGAGATGGATTTTCATCTTAAAGTCTCCTTTCCTTCATCCAACTTTGCTGCCCGAGGATCTTGTGGATCGGTAAAATGCATCAATTGAGAAGAGCCACTTTGCCTTCTGATTCCCTGGAGACCCGTGTCATCCCTTCCGCTTTAGGATTTTGCTAGAGGCTTTGCCTTCCAGTAATATGTTTTATCAGTATCGTTATTTAATTTGATGGGGGTGGGAGGGGGAAAGCTAAAGTACTATTGATTATTCCGCCGATATAAAAATAACTTAAGCTGCTAACAATGCATGCTTTCCAGCCATAAAGAGGAATGCATAATTCATGATGTGGAATCGTCAACATCAGCCCAAATGTTGAGAAGGTTTCAGATTTCTAAAGTCATTATAGGGAGGCAATTGCTCGGGAATGAATAGCATGCTTCAAACTTGCCAAGAAATTTACAATCTGGAGCGTCTTCATTCATGGGATCCCTCCTCGGAGCTTTGAAGAATCGGATTTGGAAGAAAGAGCAAGAAAGGCAAATTCAACCAACTTCATCTAAGCTGCATAAACAGAGGGATAGAATCAAGATCACGTGAAGTGTTAATACCACTTGATAATGCCTTGGTAAGGCCACACTTGGAATACAACATTCCGTCCCTGGATCCAGCAATATTGGCAAACTATCGTCCTGTCTCCAACCTTCGCTTCATTGCGAAGGTTGTTGAGAGTGTGGTCGCGCAACAGTTTCCACAATTCCTGGAGGAAACATCCTATCTAGATCCGTTCCAGTCGGGTTTCAGGTCTGGGCACAGCACGGAAACGGCATTGGTCGCGTTGGTTGATGATCTCTGGAGGGCTCGGGACAGGGGTTATTCCTCTGTTCTGGTCCTATTAGATCTCTCAGCGGCTTTTGATACCATCGACCATGGTATCATGTTGCACCGGCTGGAAGAGTTGGGGGTGGGAGGCACCGTGTTGCGGTGGTTCTCCTCCTTTCTCTCCGACCGGTCGCAGTTTGTGTTGGCAGGGGGGCAGAGGTCGACCTCGAGGCCTTTCATTTGTGGAGTGCCGCAGGGATCAGTCCTCTCGCCCCTTCTGTTCAACATTTATGTGAAGCCGCTGGGCGAGATCATCCGTGGCTTTGGGGTGAGATACCACCAGTACGCTGATGACACCCAGCTGTACATCTCCACCCCAGGCCACCCCAACGATGCCCTTGAAGTGATGTCCCAGTGCCTGGAGGCTGTGCGGATCTGGATGGGGAGGAACAGGCTCAGGCTCAACCCTTCCAAGACTGAGTGGCTGTGGCTCCCGGCATCCCGATATAGTCAGTTGACTCCATCACTGACTATTGGGGGCGAGTCTTTGGCCCCCACTGAAAGGGCTCGCAATCTGGGAGTCCTCCTGGATAGGCAGCTGTCTTTGGAGGAACATCTGACGGCTGTTACCAGGGGGACCTTTTATCAGGTTCGCCTGATTCGCCAGTTGCGGCCCTTTCTTGATCGGGATTCCTTGTGCACAGTCACTCACGCCCTCGTCACCTCTCGCCTTGACTACTGCAATGCTCTCTACATGGGGCTCCCCTTGAAGAGCACCCGGAGGCTCCAGCTGGTCCAGAATGCAGCAGCGCGGGTAGTGATGGGAGCAACATGGCGCTCCCATGTAACACCGCTCCTGCGCGAGCTGCACTGGCTCCCGGTGGTCTTCCGGGTGCGCTTCAAGGTGTTGGTTATCACCTTTAAAGCGCTCCATGGCATAGGGCCTAGCTATCTCCGAGACCGCCTGCTGCTACCGATGACCTCCCATCGACCCGTGCGCTCCCACAGAGAGGGCCTCCTCAGGGTGCCATCAGCCAAACAATGTAGGCTGGTGGCCCCCAGGGGGAGGGCCTTCTCTGTGGGGGCTCCCACCCTCTGGAATCAGTTGCCCCCGGAGATAAGAAGAATCCAGGACCTCAATGCCTTCTGTCGTTCCCTGAAAACCTATCTTTTTCAGCAAGCCGGGTTGGCTTAAGAAGAAATTTTTAAAATTTTTAAATTCTTTTAATTAGTTTGTGATTCTTAACTTTCGGGCCAAAATTTATATATATTTTTAAATGTTTTAATATTTGTATTCTATGTTTTTTATCTTGGCTGTACACCGCCCTGAGTCCTCAGGGAGAAGGGTGGTATATAAATTGGAAATTAAATTAAATTAAAATTAAGTTTTGGTCGCCACGATGTCAAAAAGATGTGGAGACTCTAGAAAGAGTGCAGAGAAGAACAACAAAGATGATTAGGGGGACTGGAGGCTAAAACATAGGAAGAACAGTTGCAGGAACTGGGCATGGCTAGTTTAATGAAAAGAAGGACTAGGGGAGACATGATAACAGCGTTCCAATATCTCAGAGGCTGCCACAAAGAAGAGAGAGTCAAACCATTCTCCAAAGCACCTGAGGGCAGGACAAGAAGCAATGGGTGGAAACTAATCAAGGAGAGAAGCAACTTAGAACTAAGGAGAAATTTCCTTAGAAATTTCCTTAGAAATTTCTTAGAACAATGAATCAGTGGAACAACATGCCTCCAGAAGTTGTGAATGTTCCAACACTGGAAGTTTTTAAGAAGAGGTTGGACAACCATTTGTCTGAAGTGGTGTAGGGTTTCCTGCCTAAGCAGGGGGTTGGACTAGAAGACCTCCAAGGTCCCTTCCAACTCTGTCATTCTATTCTATTCTATTCTATTCTATTCTATTCTATTCTATTCTATTCTAGTCTAGTCTAGTCTAGTCTAGTCTAGTCTAGTCTAGTCTAGTCTATTCATCCAATCACAGTTGGCATGTGCTGAGGAGTAGGATGGCTGCTTTAGCCCAGAAGGAATAGTATCTCAGCCCCCTCCTGGAGTTAAGGAAAGGAGATAAAAGACTTTCTTTCTTTTATACAATTTTATTTGGATGAATTCAAAGAAACTGGGGAAGTGGCAACAAGATTCTCCCAGAGAGGTGATAAGGAAGATGAGAAAGATCTGGATGATGGAGAAATTCATGTGATCTGGGACAACAGGGGAAAAAAAAATCAAATCAAAGGACAGAACTCTGTTAGAAAGGTGGATGATTCAAGATGGAGAAAAAAACATTGTGTGGAATTGTGATGGTTGATTCCTAAGATGTGAAGTTGCGCAGTCAACCTACATTTTCATAGCATGGTGAGGAATGATGGAATATAGACATAGTCACATTCTATAAAAGTGCATATAGTCAAGGCGATGGTTTTCCCAGTTGCAATGTATGGCTGTGGAAGTTGGACCATAAGAAAGGCTGAACACCAAAGAATTGAGGCCTTTGAACTCTGGTGCCGGAGAAGACTCCTGCGAGTCCCTTGGACTGCAAGGTGGTCAAACCAGTCAGTCCTAGAGGAGATCAATCCTGACTGCTCTTTAGAAGGCCAGATCCTGAAGATGAAACTCAAATACTTTGGCCACCTAATGAGAAGGAAGGAAGGACTCATTGGAGAAGAGCCGAATGCTGGGAACGTTTGAGGGCAAAAGAAGAATGGGATGGCAGAGAACGAGGTGGCTAAATGGAGTCACTGAAGCAGTCGGCGTGAGCTTAAAGGTACTCTGGGAGATAGTAGAGGACAGGAAGGCCTGAAGGAATGTTGTTCATGGGGTCACAATGGGTTGGACATGACTTTGCAATTAACAACAACAACATATTCTATGGAGTCAGATCATTGGTCTATCTGATGCAGTGTTCCCAAAGTTCTCTACTGTTCCATCCTCAGCTGAGATATTTCAATCTTTCAATCTAATGTCTCTGGTGGGAAAGCAGGATGGCAGATCTGTTAGAACCTCTGCTTGATCCGGCACTGTTCTTTTGTAGGCATAGGACTCTTGTTGACGTCATGAAAACATCTATGCAGTTTCCTTGCCTATAGAATAGAACTGGTTGGCCATTCCTTTCTTTGAGGATGGTCTTTTGTCCAGTCCAGATTGCTAGTAGCTCTGATATTAACTTGC
The DNA here is from genome assembly GCF_029215685.1 of Pituophis catenifer annectens. Lineage (NCBI taxonomy): Eukaryota > Metazoa > Chordata > Lepidosauria > Squamata > Colubridae > Pituophis > Pituophis catenifer. The sequence goes on along the minus strand of NW_027256896.1, from coordinate 8,196,678 downwards.
TGATGTTCCATACAAGGTCAGACTAGACCTAGTCCTGCTTCAGCTTGATGGAGGTTAGCTTGAGGTTAGCCTCCTATGCATTGTTCCAAGCCCTGTTCAGAAGAGGGGCATAAGTGGGCTGTCAACTGTATGTGCCTTCACACACAACCCCCTTGTGTTTACAACTGCTAAACTGCCACAATGGACTCTATGAAAGAGATGGGCAGTCCTTAAACATGATAAATAAAATAAAAATAGGTATGCATTTCAAGCTTAAATTGGGCCATGCTTGCAAGCCATTCCTTCTCCTCCTTCTCCTTCTCCTTCTCCTTCTCCTTCTCCTTCTCCTTCTCCTTCTCCTTCTCCTTCTCCTTCTCCTTCTCCTTCTCCTTCTCCTCCTCCTTCTCCTCCTCCTCCTCCTCCTCCTTCTCTTTCTCTTTCTCCTTCTCCTTCTCCTCTTTCTCCTTCTCCTCCTCTCCCTCTCTCCTTCTCTCCCTCCCTCCCTTTCTCTTTTTGTAAGCTATAATCAGCAAGACTCTGAGTAGTTAACCATAAAATGATATAAAAGCAACCAATGGGAAATAAGACAACAAACAAGAGAATACACACATATAATCAAATAACCAAAATATTGACCTGTGTAGAAGCCCATTAGAGTAATACAACTTTTCCCACGTTGCAGAACGCAAGGAAAGTAGGAGCACGTTTTAAAACCACCGCTGAGAAGATCTATCCCTTCATCCAGGTCCCATGTACACCTCAAGGGAAGTAAGACTCACAACATAATCCCTCTGGATGTTCAGGCCAGATAAGCAGATTTAGGTTTTTTTCAAGGTGATGCCGAATGTGGCTTCTGGATTATTTTTCAGAACAAATAAGCAGCCAAGATATCGATCAACTAGAGACCTCTGGTTTACTAACGGTCCCCCTTGCAATCTAAAAAACTGCAGACGAAGAGTTGAGAGACAGCTCCCTGTAATCCTCAAAGGCTGAGAGAAAAGAGCTTCAAAACAAAACCACAGGTTTCTCTCGTTGAAAACCTGCCTGCCCTTCTTACACAGGAACGGTAGAGTTTAAGTGTAGCAAGTAGCTAAGTTTCCCTTTGTCAAATGTTATTTGGGGAGACACATTCGGTTGCTGAGGCCAGGAGGTTAATGAGGTCTTCCTCGCTCGCTTCACAGAGCCGTGATTTATTTCTCATCCTTTCTACTTGGTATAAACCCCCCCCTTTCTGGATCTGCTCCCCTTCCAAAACGTATTAATCAATCCAGTGTTTAATCTTCAGCTTTCCCATCCTGCTGGATAGAGAACACCGTAATAAACATCTCATGTTTCCAGATAGGGAAGTTCCCCCTTCTTATACCAACTTTGCAAGTTGTGAAATCACTCCCCTTGTTAAATCCAAAGCAATATTAACAGCCCTTCTTTGACAGGCCTGGGTCCTGACTTGCTACCCTGTTTCCCCCAAAATAAGACATCCCCTGATAATAAACCCAATCAGGCTTTTGAGCGCATGCGCTAAAATAAGCCCCCGCCCCCAAATATAAGCCCTCCCCAAAAATATTTAAACACAGAGCTGGGAATCAGGTAAGATGGCAACAGGAGCTCCATTTTGCTCCACGCGCCCCAAGATAATAAGACCTCCCTGAAAATAAGGCCAAGCGCTTATTTTGGGGTTCAAAAAAAATATAAGACAGGGTCTTGTTTTCTGGGAAACAAAACATCCTTCATATCCAAAATCTGGATAAAAGCAGTGATGGTTTGTTGGCTTTTTGCGAGATGAAATGACAAGGATGGAAATATGTTACATGCATTATTCACTGAATAGGACTCATTCATTTTAACTAGCTCCTGCGTGCAAACAGGTCCCTGTTTAACTAGCGCTTCCTTGCATGCACGCGCCCACTCACGCAGTCTCTCTCTCTCTCTCTCTCTCTCTCTCTCTCTCAATAATTTAAATTCCAAAATTGTTCCTTCATGTACTTTATAGTGTCAGAGGGAATAAAAGTGGATTCTCCACAAAGGAACATTAAAAAAAAAAAATCCAACAAATATACTTTTACGTTGATCCTCAGTGGAACAAGCTAAGATTCTGGTTAATAATTCACATGAAAAGCCACTTTTAAACAGATGCTTCGTTTGATATGGTGACAGGTGAGTCAGTCTCCCTTCTAGGGGGGTTTCTTTGAAGGTCAGAACTAAATAACATGTCATAGAGAAAAGCATAATTCATCGCTTAACCCCAGGAAGGTATAACATCATGTTAGTCTGGCCGAAAGAATCTTATTATTGCTGTTCCGCAGTTCCATTCTTAAATGCTGTGATCTTTTAATATTAAGGCAACCAACTTTTTTACAATGAGAAGGAGGACACAAATAAATGGAAGAAACAAAAATATCGTAAATAAAAGAAACATTTTATTCATTGCAACAATAATACAGAATACGCTAGAATATGATAAATGCATGATAAAAAAAATTGTAACAATAACATTTTATATTGTAATTATGCTTACATGCCTATTCATTATTATTTAAATGAGTACTTTTCCATTGAACGAATATTTTTGGTCAATGTATCATCTTCTATTGGAAATATCTGAACAAGAAATATCCTTTGTATTGAATTTTACGGCAAGTGCTGCAGCTAGAGCATTGATCGAATATGGAGATTTACAGATTAGTCTTCAAATATCGAAAAGGAGGACATGTGGGAGGACGCTTTCCAAGAGAGGACAGAAGTTACAGAAGTAGGACTGTCCTCCCTAAAGGAGGACGATTGGTCACCTTATTATTTATATATATATATATATATATATATATATATATATATATATATATATATATATATATATATGTATATATATGTATATATATATATGTGTGTTTCTGGGCCTTTTTTTTTTTTTTTTTTTGCTGACAAACTGCAACTCTGTGTTGCTCTCTGGGAGACTCAGATAGCTATTTCTGCCTTATAAGGCTTCGTCAGTGAGCCACACCCACTTCTCAAATATCCTCCCTGTAAACGAACAATGTGTCTTTTTTCTTTTTCGTAGGCTTTTATGTGCATATTCTTTCTAGCCAGGTTTTACCTACGTAAACTAGGTTGTTCTGCAGCCCTGGTTTTGTGAAATCTCATTCACAAGTTTCTGGGCCTTTTTTTTTTTTGCTGACAAACTGCAACTCTGTGTTGCTCTCTGGGAGACTCAGATAGCTATTTCTGCCTTATATATATATATATATCTCACTGGTGAAATGTAAAATTTGTTACTACCGGTTCTGTGGGCGTGGCTTGGTGGGGGGGGGTTAATGTGACTGGGTGGGTGTGGCCAACTTTTTTTTTAACTTTTACTTTTAAAACCATTTTTTCTACAATCTTTTCAGATGAAGAAAATGCTTTTAAAAGCCTCTGACGATCCCAGCTGAGTTGCCTGATCGTCAGAGGCTTTTTTTCTTTTAAAAACATTTTTTCTGCAACCTCTTTGGCCGAGGAGGTTGTAGAAAAAATGCTTTTAAAAGCCTCTGATGATCCCAGCTGAGCCACGCAATCATCAGAGGCTTTTTTTTTTTTACTTTTAAAAGCATTTTTTTCGGCCGAAGAGGTTGTACAAAAAATGCTCTTAAAAATAAAATAAAAAAGGCTCTGATGATTGCATGGCTCAGCTGGGCATGGGAGGGGGGCAGGGATCCACCCGGATGTCAAAAGGTACGATCTGTTTCTGCGCATGCGCTCCCATTGCGAACCAGTAGTAAAGGTAAGTAGAACCCACCCCTGCCCTAATCTCTTTTCCTTTCATATAAAAGGTATAATAGCGGAACGGGTATGTATATGTGGTAACAGAGAAGTTGAATATATCACACATGTTTTATTGCCCTGTGAGTTATACAGTTTATAGGTCAATGTATATTCTCTCCTTATTAGAGAGATCACCAGGGAGGGCAGACAATTTTTATGTAGGCTTTCTCCTCCGGGACTCAAACCCGGCTACCCTGAGTGCAATGGCAAAATTCTTCTGTTGCTGCAATGACCACAAGGGAAAAGTTGGTTACAGAATTATAGATGTCAGCATTTGTACCAATGTTTTGTAGATACCTCTTACCATTTTAGAGAAATTATTTTTCTACATGCATTTTCTACGTGGTTTTGAATTGCTAGGTTAGGAGAAGCCGGATCAAGTAACAGGAGCTCACTCTGTTACGCGACACTAGGGATTCGAACCGCTGAACTGCCGACCTTTCGATTGACAAGCTCAGCATCTTAGACCCTGAGCCACCGTGTCCCTTAATTCTTGTTATTGCTATAATATTATATATAAAATATAATATTGCTATAATAGATTCCTGTCTATTGCTGGTCTATACTGTAATAAAGTTCTATTCTATTCTTTCATTTCAACCTGTCATTTTTTTTTTTTTGTTCTGCTGTTATGATGTCTGAGCCAAAACGCAGCAGCAAGAAGGGGTTGTCAGCCCTTTTAGAAAGGTGAGATCAAAGAACAGGTGCGGCAGGGATATGGCCAAGAAATGCTATGGCAGCCTTGCAGGAGATCTTCAAAGACCCTTGAAACCTTGTCCAAACTCCTCTTTCTCTCTTCTTAAGGACAAAGGAGACGACGTGTGGCTGTTTTGAGTCTTTTTCTCCCTTCTCAAGGCCAGAGCTCAATTCCTCTCCAGGAGTAATATCTAGATCAGCTGTTTATAATAATCATCTCTCCCTCCCTCCCTCCCTCCCTCCCTCCCTCCCTCCCTCCCTCCCTCTCTCTCTCTCTCTCTGTCAATATGCAGAGTGATTCAAAAAAGCTAATGAACCATACAGCAACAAATGCATCAGAATGGTTGGAGAACACCATTGCTGCCTATGCAAAAGTTTAAATAGGTTCGGGAGCAGCGTTCTAGAAGGAAAGGACAAATGCGTGCACAGATACATTTGTACTTCTCTAGGTTTCTTGGTGTCTTTTGTTACCTGGCTACCTGTCATTTCCTCTGTGTTCATCTTTTTTCAGTCCTGCTATTGGTATTACCAAATTAAAAGAGAGATGTACAGGTGTTTCGATATGTATTAGTCTGTAGGTACAGTCTATATTTCTAGACATAATGTCCGGGTTCTGGCAGATGCCCTAATTAAATCATGAGCCTTGAGCCAAGCTTCAAAAGAAATCCAGTTATTTATTAGGAGTTTCATGTCGGCACGTTCCCAAGTAAAGCCAGTTCTGAGCCTACATGATTTATGCCCCAATCATGACCATGTTTCCCCCTCCCTCCCCCAGAGTGTGTCATCAATCACATTCGCCAACGGAGCAATTTCGTGGGTTGTAGAGGTCATTCCCCACTGGCTGCTATGGGTAACCCTGGAATACAGCCTTGAGAAAGATAGGTCTGGAATGTGCATCTGTCTTTGGCTGCTGTGCCGTTTCACTGGTTTCCCATCCCCCCCGGCCTATGGCAACTTGAGAGCAGACCAGGGATGCTTTGCGAGTTGACACATAACACTCATTGCTAGCAGTAAAATCTTTTCCTTCCTCTTCCTCCTCCTCCTCCTCCTCCCCTTCCCTCCCCTTCCCTTCCCTTCCCATTTATTGAATTTATATGAACAAACTAGACTAGAATAAAACTTTATTGTCATTTTAAATGTACACTAATCAGCATACATTAAAATGAAATTTCATTGCATTCAGCTCTTAAAAGATAACTATTACGCATATATCCTCTCTCTCTCACACGCACACATATGAGACAGCAAAACATCACAATCTAGTTTGGATGTATACATATACATGGTATAGGGATGCGGTGGCTCAATGGCTAAGATGCTGAGCTTGTCAATCGAAAGATCGGCAGTTCAGCGGTTTGAATCCCTAGTGCTGCGTAACGGGGTGAGCTCCCGTCACTTGTCCCAGCTTCTGCCAACCTAGCAGTTCGAAAGCACATAAAAAATGCAAGTAGAAAAATAGGGACCACCTTTGGTGGGAAAGTAACAAGAGTTCCGTGCGCCTTTGGTGTTGAGTCATGCCAGCCACACGACCACGGAGACATCTTTGGACAGTGCTGGCTCTTCGGCTTTGAAACGGAGATGAGCACCGCCCCCTAGAGCTGGAAACGACTAGCACATATGTGCGAGGGGAACCTTTACCAGTTCTGCAGGCCACCAGCGGACCACAACAAAAGATTGGCAAAAAAAAAAAAAAAGAATCCTGCAAGTTTACTTATGGAAGTATGCAGAGAATCCCAAACGAATATTTCAAGAGCAGAAGAGTAATATAGCATTCATAGGGGGGGAAAAATCGATACAATATTTGTGATATTCATATCCGGTAAAACCTCCACAATAAGAGTGAAATATCCACATGCCCTGAGGAAACAGATGTCAACATCATCTTGATAACAATCTAGGTCTCTGCCAGAAGCCACATTGCTATCTCAGTTCAAGATGACCCCCAACAGCCCACTTTTGGAAGGTTCTGTATGGGACAAAAAGAACCACTGGGTACACAGACATGCAGGCAGACCCTTGGTTCACACACATCACACTCAGTGGTGAAATCCAAATTTTTTTGCTACCGGTTCTGTGGGTATGGCTTGGTGAGCGTGGCAGGAGAAGGATACTGCAAAATCTCCATTCCACCCCAATCCTGGGGGAAGGATATTGCAAAATCTCCATTCCCTCCCCACTCTGGGGCCAGCCAGAGGTGGTATTTGCCAGTTCTCCGAACTGCTCAAAATTTCTGCTACCGGTTCTCCAGAACCTGCTGGATTTCACCCCTGATCACACTACATGGATTTTTTTCAATCATGCTTTGATAAATGTATTCTGCTTGTATTTTCATACAACTGAACAACAAATTCAAACTACTTCAACAAAGCTTCACTTCAAAGCTTGCCCATCTGAAATATTTCTCTGCATAAAACATTTTCCGGGCATTGGACGCTTGAAAATCAGTTTAGAGCTAAAAGTAGGGGGACCTCTGAAAACCAGACATTTGACATAATCTTGAATTGTTTTGTGCAATTCTGTGGGGTCCTTGGTGCTCTCTGAGCTTGGTGGTTTTCTTGCACACATTTCATGACCCAACTACTGTAGGTAACAACATCACTGCTCAAAGGAAGTGGGGTTTGCGTTTATTTTATCTACCTGTGTGGTGGGAGTGTTCTTCATTAGGTTGTTGTTTACTGTTTGTTTGTCTGTGTTGGTAGTTCCTTAATCGGGGCATTGTATCCTGATTTGACCATCGGTCTAGCGTTAATCTTGGTGTTAGTCTCTGCTCACACGGGTGCTGATTGTAGTTGTACAATTCTCTTAGCTCATATCCATGGTCAAAAGGGGAAAATTCCCCATTCTCTATGGACCCATGAATTGTGTTAGAATTAGGAACAAGCAAGGGACGTGGTGGCTCAGTAGCTAAGACGTTGAGCTTGTCGATCGAAAGGTCGGCAGTTCAGAGGTTCGAATCCCTAGTGCCATGTAATGGGGTGAGCTCCCGTTCCTTGTCCCAGCTTCTGCCAACCTAGCAGTTCGAAAGCAGGTAAAAAATGCAAGTAGAAAAATAGGGACCACCTTTGGTGGGAAGGTAAGAGTGTTCCATGCACCTTTGGCATTGAGTCATGCCGACCACATGACCACAGAGATGTCTTCGGACAGCACTGGCTCTTTGGCTTTGAAATGGAGATGAGCACCGCCCCCTAGAGTCGGGAACGACTAGCACATATGTGCGAGGGGAACCTTTACCTTTACCTAGGAACAAGCTCAAATAACTCTATGGGTGCCGATGATCTCCTTCTGAAGCTTTGCCATTTTGTTTGTTCAACATGTGAGGGCCGCACAGAACAGGAGTTGTTGCTGTGGTTGTAGTAGAACCGAAAGGCTGGAGAGCTCAACGCGAGCCCAACCGCCTGCAATTGTTATCGTATTTGTCTTTCCCAAGCGAGATGCTGGGGTGATCGATCGATCTGTCTTTAAAAACTTCACAGCGCCACTTGCGATGATTCCAGCAACGAGAAGAAATGGCTTCTGGCAAGCAGAGAAACCTGAGTTCCCAAAACAAATGTGCCACCTGCAGGTCAAGAAAATGATATGCACTTAAAAAAACAAAAATCAGAACAGCAGGAAAGGAAAAAAAAACAACACACCAAAACACGATTCCTTTCAAACAGAGAGGCTGAGAAGGTACCACTGTTTTGAGTTGGATGTTTGCAGTTTTTTTTTCACTGAAGCCCAGGGCAAGAAAAGAGATGGAAGAAGGAAACGTTGGCAGCTGGCTTTTCGTTTTTAAAATTTGTAGTTTTATTAGAACACATATTAGAGATTTACACAACATACAACATATAAATAACTTACCATATTTAAGCATTGTTTCATAGTGGTCTTCCAGTTATTACTTTATTCTTCTTCCCCTTTATCTTAATCTATCACTCCATCTTCTTCCTCTCCTTTTCCTTTCCCCCCTTCTTTTTTTCCTTTTTCCCCTATAGAGAACTATACATTTTAGTTATCTCTTTACTATTATACATTTCTACCTTCCTATTATATACATTTTTATTCCACTCCGCAGGTTTGATACATCTCTATTTTGTACTTCTATTTTTCTTTCCTGCTCTCTCAGCTGGCTTTTCAATTGGGCAGCCAAAGCGCATTCTTTGCTGACCACAAATTCTTTCCCAGATTGGGGTGCGTGTGTATCATTTTGTTTCCAAGGTATTTTGCATTAGGCAGCTGAAAGTGTATCTACAGGTTGCAAAATCAGTCACTTCTGGGACACCCGGCCTTCCTCAGAAGGAGGTCTGTCTTTTCAGAGGTACTTTAGCTCTGGTCATTTGCCGTTCCATTTATCTATCAGGCAGGGCTGTCCCCAGGGGCCACGGTCATACTTCCAAGGAAGCAATTTCTGTCCCATGAATTCTAGATTGAGAAACGAAGTCCTTGTTTTTGTATTGTGAAAAAAAAAAAATTGTATACGTTCGGTCAGTTCATTGGAGGCAAATAGATCAAAGAGGCAGAACCTCCATGTTTTTCCTTCCTTCCATCCTTCCATCCTTCCTTCCTTCCTTCCTTCCTTCCTTCCTTCCTTCCTTCCTTCCTCCCTCCCTCCCTCCCTCCCTCCTTCCTTCCTTCCTTCCTTCCTCCCCTCTTCTTGCTTTTTGCTATCTTTCCTTCATTTCCCTCCCTTTCTCTCTCTTTCCTTTCTTTTCTCTTCCCTTCCCTTTTTTAAAATTCTCCCTCTCCTCCCCTCCCCTTTCCCCTTTCCCCTTTCCTACTCTTGCTTTTTGCTTTTTGCTATCTTTCCTTCATTTCCCTCCCTTTCTCTCTCTTTCCTTTCTTTTCTCTTCCCTTCCCTTTTTTTTAAATTCTCCCTCTCCTCCCCTCCCCTTTCCCCTTTCCCCTTTCCCCTTTCCCACTCTTGCTTTTTGCTTTTTGCTATCTTTCCTTCATTTCCCTCCCTTTCTCTCTTTCCTTTCTTTTCTCTTCTCTTCCCTTCCCTCTTTTGTATTCTCCCTCTCCTCTCCTCTCCTCTCCTCTCCTCTCCTCTCCTCTCCTCTCCTCTCCTCTCCTCTCCTCTCCTCTCCTCTCCTCTCCTCTCCTCTCCTCTCCTCTCCCCTCCCCTCCCCTCCCCTTTCCTCTTCTTGCCTGTTGCTGTCTTTCCTTCATTTCCCTCCCTTTCTCTCCCTTTCCTTTTTCTTCTCTTCCCTTTCCTTCCTTCTTTTCTATTCTTCCCCTCCCCACCCCTCCTCTCCTCCCCTCCCCTCTCCTTTTTGAAGTGATTTGATGGAAACTATCAGTCAACGAAAAATCAATTTCAGAAGCTATAGATGCTCCATCACTGGAAGCATCAAGCAGAGACTGGAAAGCCATTTGTCCAGAATGGGATAGGGTTTATTGCTTCGATTAGGGGGCTGGACTAGAAAATGGGCAGTTGTAGCACAGTGGTTAGAATGTAGTATGGTAGGCAAAGTCTGCCCATAGTTCTGGAGTTTGATCCTGATGGGGTTCAAGGTTGACTCAGCCTTCCATCCTTCTGAGATTAATAAAATGAGAACCCAGATTGTTGGGGACAATAAGCTGACATTATAAACAGCCCAGAAAGTATTGTAAAGCACTATGGGGTGCTAAGATAAAGGTAAAGTTTCCCCTCGCACATATGTGCTAGTCGTTCCCGACTCTAGGGGGCAGTGCTCATCTCCGTTTCAGAGCCGAAGAGCCAGTGCTGTCCGAAGACGTCTCCGTGGTCATGTGGCCGGCATGACTAAATGGCAAAGGCGCATGAAACGCTGTTCCCTTCCCACCAAAGGTGGTCCCTATTTTTCTACTTGCATTTTTTTACCTGCTTTCGAACTGCTAGGTTGGCAGAAGCTGGGACAAGTAACAGGAACTCACCCCATTATGCGGCGCTAGGGATTCGAACTGCTGAACTGCTGACCTTCTGATTGACAAGCTCAGCATCTTAGCCACTGAGTCACTGCGTCCCTCGGTATATATGGGGTGGTATATAAATCTAAAAGCTATTGCTATTGCAATATCGAATGTCCCTTCCAACTATGTTATTCTCTATCTCAAATATCAATTCATTCAGAAAGACAGGGGGAAGAAACCACACATTTAAATCTTGACGGTTTAAATATCATTACATCTTCTCACTGGCAATAGGCAGGTAATTATTGTGTATAGGTTCATGCTAATCCTCAATCAAGATTCTTCTCCTGCCAAGCTGCACTTCCAGTTAAGGAGCCAAAGAGTCAAGCTAAGCCAAGAAACTTCCTCTCTAGGCAAGAAGCCAAGTTAAGCTGTGTAATGTTGCCAGAGTTGTGGTTTACTAATGAACCTTGATTGGGATTTAAAGGTATTATCAAGGAATCTAAAGCTCACCTTTGAGAAGCATCTGTGGTAGAATCAGAGGCTAAAGAGGAAGGGGGGGAGAGTTAAGAGGAATTCTAATATGGAGTTCTCCAGAGGGAGGTCATAGACCAGAATAGTGGAGTCTTATTTTGCTGGTTCCCAAAGGAAAACAGCTAGTATGGTGAGATTCTTGCAATATAGGCAGTCAACAATAAAGAACTGCTTTTTCCAATTCATGGAGTTGTTCTGGTTCCTTGCACCTGATACCATGAGAAAAAGAATGAAGGAGGGAAGGAGGGAAAGAAGGAAGGAAGGAAGGGAGGGAGGGAGGGAGGGAGGGAGGAAAGGAAGGAAGGAAGGAAGGAAGGAAGGAAGGAAGGAAGGAAGGAAGGAAGGAAGGAGCGAGCTCTTGGAGAAGAGATTATACAGTCCAGAGTTAGAAGAATTATAGATGTCAGGGTTCCAAGTAACATCCCCAATGAAAGAAAACTCCGAGGCTTGAGTTTCCTCAAAGTTACATTTTATAAGAGATGTCATATTGGCACATCTGGGAAAACCCGAATCTGAAAGTTTCCAGGTTTTCCCCACTCAAAGGAAAGTCCAAGTCCCTGCCCAGCACCCACAAATCCATCACATGGTTCAATCAAAGCATCATCCCAACTGGTGATGCCTCCCAGTTCCAGCCCTCCAGGTGCAGGGCAACATGTCCTTGACTCTCTGAGAAAGGAATGTTATTATGACTATATATCACCCATGCTCCATATAATCCCCCCTCCCAGTTTCCCACAGTAGTAAATGTGGCAGGTCTGATGGCCCAATGCAAAAGACAGCTTCCAGGCCTGACAAAAATACTATTATCATGTCACCCCTAGTCCTTCTTTTCTCTAGCCAGACCCAGTTCTGGCAACAATGGAAGTATTTTAATGTCAGATGGGCAGAAAGTTTCATGATTCTGTAACTCTACCTTATAGCAATGTTTCTCAACCTTGGAAACTTGAAGGCACGTGGACTTTCAGGATTTTATTAATGTAGTCTTATAATAAAGCAGAATCAGCTCATGTGGTTATATTTCCTGTCTGGTCTACCTGGGAAGGCTGATATGAATCTGACAAGTCTGAAAGCACAAATCTCCTTTACAGCGTGAGAAGTTAGAGAGGGTCCCTTCCAGAGATGGGCTTCACATATTTTATCAACCGGTTCGCCCAGCACCAAAAATGTGCGTGAAAGAGAGTGCATGCTCCCTTCACTCGCTCGTGTACCTTCCACATATGTGTGCGGCTTTCCATGCATGTGCTTTGCTTATGTGTGTGGCTTGCACGCATGCGTGCGGCTTAAAAAATGTGGCTAAATAGGATGGCACAGCCCCAGGGAGGGTGGGAGGGTCACAGGTCACTACTATCAGTTTGCTTGAACTGGTCCAAACTGGCTGAATCCTACCACTGGTCCCTTTTCTTTCTTCACCCATTATGCAGCTGCAGGCTATGCCCACTCTTATCTGACCATTCCCTATACAGCATTTCATTGCCTGCCTCTCACATAATACTGTAATACCATAATCACGATAAAGATGAATATCTTACCTAAAATTCTATATTTGTTCCAAACAGTACATATAAAATTGGGGAAAACCGTTTTTGACAAATTGAATAAAATTATTAGTGAATTTATATGGCTAGGGAAAAAGCCAAGAATCAAAATTAAAATGTTACAAGATGCCAGAAATAAGGGTGGCTTTGGCCTTCCAGACTGGGAACTGTACCATCAGGCAGCAGTAATGTTGTGGCCCGTCAGCAGCCTGTGTAGATTGTAGCTGATTCTGACAGTGAGGAGGCTGGTGTGGTGCTGTGCCAGCAGCCTGTGCAGCTGAGTCAGACAGTGAGGAGGCTGGAGAAGATGTGGTGGCAGAGGCAGGGATTCAGCCAGGGCCTTCAGAACCTCCAGAAGCTCCTTTAAGTGAAAAGGACGAAGAGGAGGAGCCTCTTCTCAATGCACGGGCGCACAGAGCTGCCAAAAGGCAGGAGTGGCTCCTCAGGAGGAGGTCTCCTCGAGAGTAAGGCTTGGGGCTAATTGGCCACTCCCTTAGCCTATTTAAGGAGGAATGCCGACTGAAGCAAGTTGTAGGGAACAACTTTAGTTCACTCTCCTTTGCGTCTGGATTCTCTGCAAAATTGCTTCTGGGCTTTCTGCCAACCTTAGTAACATTGTGATTACTTTATCTTTGGCTTCTTGTAGGCTGTTAAGAAAGTTTATTAAAGCCTTTGTTTTGAAAAAGACTGAGTTATTTTAGTAAATTAGATTTTGTACAAACTTTGTGTGTGCTGTATTCTTTGGGGTCCGTAGCTGGGGCAGAACAAGTGATGTCATGGCTCAGGGAATGGATAAATCTAAAGAATGGAAGAATTTTAACAATTGAGGGCCATCACTTGCAGAAAGGTTGGCATGCCTTTATTTGGGATGGAAAAGACAAAGCCCACAAGTATTTCCAGAGGCATCAAGTGAGGGAAGTACTATTGGAAACTTGGATGAAAATTAAAAGGAAACTTTTATCCAAAAATCCCAAGATGGGTGTCAACAATGGAAGCCTTGGTCTACCTTAATTTAATTGATCTTAACAAAATAGTAACATATAAGGAAATGTTAAATGGATATCATTAGGGAATTTGAAATCTAGACAAAAATTATTGGATGAAGGAATTAAAATTGATTGGTGGCCCTATTTACAAATAGAAACAAAATATGCCTGCTCTTATCTGACCATTCCCTATGCAGCATTTCATTGCCCTGCCTCTCAAGGTCTTTCTCACATACCACCATAGGATCCGCTTAAAGATCCACATACACATGTCTTAGCTATCCCTCTTTCTACCACTTTTAGAAATAGGAAATGATTATCCTTGATTGAAAGGTCTTCCCTCCCCTTCCTCATCCTGCAATCTTGATGCATTAAGGTCCTTGTTCCCTTCGCTGCTGTTATCTTAAACCTCGAGCCATTATGTTTTCCCTAAGAGCTGGGCTGAATAAAAACAAGTCAGGATTATTTGAAAAAATGACCCATCATACTCATCTTGATGAGTGAGAGATAAATAGCTGGGCTGATGCTGGAGGCAGGTGAACACCAGAGTACTAAAGAGCAGCTTCCCGTAAAATACAACATAAATACACCGAGGAGAGTAGAACGTAAGAGTTCAGCTGGAGGACATGTGAATGGGTCTCATAATACTGTTGATAAAATCATTATCTTGTTGAGAGGCATCCAGGGGAGGTGGCGGCTTTCGGAGATGCCCCCCTGATAGAACAGATGGACCACTCCTGGTTATGCTTAGGCAAAATTGAGACAAATTGAAGGGCTGACCTCAGCAATTACTGCTATGAATACGGGCCACAAATGAAGTTGAGAAGCGTCTAGATATTAAATTGATGGCTGTTCCATTGCGTGATTTTGAATGAGGTCAAGGACATTGGGTGGGCTCAGAAGCCACCTTTTCGAGAGGAGAAATTAGCATACCTCTCCGTAATGCGGTAGGAATATCATGAATAATCCCGACTGGTGGGCATATGTGGCCGGACAAACCCCATTTGGTGGGGAATGAAACTGGGGAAATCCAAAATTTTTTACTACCGGTTCTGCGGGCGTGGCTTGGTGGGCGGGGCATGGGGGAAACTCACATTGCATTTTGGGGGTTCGTGGGATGTGTGCTCCCTTCCACCCACCATTTTGGGCCGGGAAGGCATCCTGCCCCGACCTGGAAGCCAAAACACAGCCCAGGGGCACCGTGTATGCCCTCCGTGCCCCATTTTGGGCCAGGAAGGCCTCCTGCATCAACCTGGAAGTCAAAACAGGACGGGGGCACTGCATGACGCCTTCCCATGTCCCGTTTTGGGCCTGGAAAGCCTCCTGTACCAACCTGGGCCAAAAATGGGCAATGGGGCAATGGGGGCATTGCATTTTGGGGTTGTGCATGTGCTTTTGGCGCTTGGCACCAAAAAGGTTAGCCATCACTGTTATAGACAGTCAATTGCCAGAACTACAATTGTGGTAAGCAGCACATTCTGATGGGATTTCTGCCTGGAGCTTGGCTTGGGAGCTCAGCTGGAGTTTCTCAAAAGCCACACAGCTCTATATCCTTTGTATACACTACTCTCAAACCCGGTTTTTTTTTTTACACCTTTTAATTCATGCATGGGTAGACGTAGATACTTCTAGCGCACAGGTGAGGAATGGAAATATTTGGTCCCAGTGGGAGCCTTTTATTTCCTTTTGGCTGGGGGTGGGGGTGGGGGGAAAGGTGATTGATCAAAACATCCTTGAGTTGAAAGAGTGGCTCTGGTGCTATCAAATCCAACCAGCTGCTGCACACAGAGCCTGCTTGACAAATGGCTGTCCAGCTTCTGCCTGAAGACATCCAAGCAATGGGAGAACAGGGAAATTAAAATTCCTTTATGTTGGCTCCCCTGCAACATAGATCGAAAAGCATCACGGATCAACTCTCTCTCCCCTCCCCCCCCTCCCCAGTTGCTGCCTGACTGTTTTCTAGAAAGGAGGGGCAGATAATAAATACTCCGCACGCACTTTAATTTGGGGAGGGAAAATTACAGTAGCGGCCAAAATTGGGAAACCTTTTGGGAAAAATGTATTTTCTAAAACTAGCTAATAACTCCACTTTTGGGGGGAGTAGCACTATAAAATCATATATCAATGGAAAGATAATTTAATCACGGATGTAATGCAGTAACATTTAGGAAGGATTTGCTATTAGAATAGCCGTTACAGTATAAAGAAGAAAAGTGAAACGCGTAGAAAAAACAAGATATACAAAAATGATCACCATAGAAAAAAAAGAGATATACAAAAATTATCCCCATGTCAGTTAATCCTTAGTTGGGGAACCTTTAGCATGAATGACGGCCTTACAACATCTTCCCATGGAGCGAACCAAGTCTTTGAGTTCTGCAGCTGTTCTAATGTGAAACCAAGATTGAAGGTTTGCTTCTATTAACTGGGTTTTATTGCTGGGTCGCTTCTGACTAACAAGTTTCTTTAGTCAGCTCCAAAGATTTTCAATTGGGTTAAGGTCTGGGCTATTCCCAGGCCATTCCAGCAGTGGAATAGAATGATCTTGAAACCCTCCCCCCAAAAGAAGTGGTGTTATTAGCCATCAAACATCAAAAATACACTTTTCCCAAAAGATTTCCACAATTTTGGCCACTATTATAACTACAGCCAGGGAGGGAAAGTATATCATATTAAGATTCAGTTTCAAATCTGTGTGCCTCAGTGAAAAGTTGCATGCAGTTCTTCAATTCCACAGAGGTTTTAAGGAACATTTTCCTTTCAGCTGTTGGATGAGAGAAAGAGAGAGGCCCATGTACTGAAGCGACTGAATGGACTTCTGTTCCTCACAACAAATTCTTGAGCCCCCCCCCCCCTCAGTGGTGAAATCCAATGTTTTTTACTACTGGTTCTGTGGGCGTGGTTTGGTGGGCATGGTGTGGCTTGGTGGGCGTGGCTTGGTGGGCATGGCAGGGGAAGGATACTGCAAAATTTCCATTGCCACCCCACTCTGGAGCCAGCCAGAGGTGGTATTTAATGGTTTTCCAAAGTACTCAAAATTTCCGCTACCAATTCTCCGACCTATTCAAAATTTCCGCAACCAGTTCTCCAGAACCTGTCAGAACCTGCTGGATTTCACCCCTGCCCCTCCCCACCCTGTATTGGCCTGTAATCTGTAGAGCCAGTACAGTTCCTCAGTCCTCTGCTCAGGCTGGATGGATGAAATTTATTTGTTTGTTTGTTTGTTTATTTATTTGTTTGTTTGTTTGTTTATTTGTCAAGCATGTACAAGATAGCAGGTATAGGTATAAATGTAAACATGAACAAAGGAAATAAGTACAGATAAATGGGGATGATAGGACAGGGACGGTAGGCACGCTGGTGCGCTTATGCACGCCCCCTTTACGGATCTCTTAGGAATGGGGTGAGGTCCACCATAGACAGTTTAAGGTTGAAGCTGTGAGGGTTTGAGGATGTGACCACAGAGTCAGGTAGAGCATTCCAGGCGTTGACCACTCTGTTGTTGAAGTCATATTTTCTGCAATTGAATTTGGAGCGCTTTACTCTGAGTTTGTATCGATTGTTTGCCCATGTATTATTGTGTTGAAGCTGAAGAAGTCATTGACAGGTAAGACGTTGTAGCAGACAATGTTGTGTACTATGCTAAGATCAGATCGCAGGCGGCTCAGTTCCAGATTGTCCAAACCCAAAATTTTAAGCCTGGTGGCATAAGGGATTCTATTGTGAGTGGAGGAGTGGAGTACTCTTCTCGTGAAATACCTCTGGACCCGCTCAATCTTATTAATGTCCTATATACCGTGTGGATTCCAGGCAGATGAGCTGTATTCAAGAATTGGTCTGGCAAAGGTTTTGTATGCCCTGGTTAGCAGTACAATGTTACCGGAGAAGAAGCTTCACAAGATTAGGTCAACAACTCTTAATGCCTTTTTGGCAATGCTGTTACAGTGAGCTCTGGGTCTTAGATTGTTTGAGATGAGTAACTTCTGAGTCAGCATTGACTCCCGGTGAGGGCCTGGATAATCCTTCCATTTCTCTTGGCAAGGTTTTTCAGAAATGTTTTGCCCGTGCCTTCTTCTTCCTAGGGCTGAGAGAGAGAGAGAGAGAAGGGACTGGCCCAAGGTCACCCATCTAGTTCTCTGCCTAAGGTGTGACTAGAACTCACAGTCTGAAAATCTGTAGAGATTCTCAGTCATCCAGGTCATGGTTGTCCCAAAGGTGCTTTTTCAGAAGGCAACTGGACTTTCTGTTTTTTTCTTTGAAGACGTTTCACTTCTTATCCAAGAAGCTTCTTCAGCTCTGACAGGATAGTGGGGAATGGAAGGATTGATATTCCTTGCAGACAGCTGGTCATTTGCATCCTTTTAGAAGGTCATTGAAGCACTTGGAGGTTTATCTGTGTCCTCAGGGACACCTGAGTGGGGCTCCTGGTTCCTGTAGTCTGCAATTTTTTTCCTCTGGAAATCCCTTCCTACTCCCACACCATTCCAAGGGGGTTCATCCCAAATTGTATAGCTCAAAGTCTGTAGAGATTCTCAGTCATCCATGTCATGGTTGTCTCAAAGGAGCTTTTTTCTGGAGGCAACTGGACTTTCTTGTTTTTTCATTCTGTCTGCAAGGAGTATAAATCTTCCCATTCCCCACTATCCTGTCAAAGCTGAAGAAGCTTCTTGGATGAGGAGTGAAACGTCTTCAAGGAAAAAAAAAAACAAGGAAGTCCAGTTGCCTCCTGAAAAAGCACCTTTGGGACAACTCACAGTTGTCTGGTTTCTAGCTAGGTGTCTTTAATGGCCTTCCTGCTCATACTAAAAAAAAAAAAAAAAAAAAAAGGTAAAGATTTCCTCTGTCCAGTTGTGTTTGATTCTAGGGGGTGAAGGTCATCTCCATTTCTTAGCCATGGGAGCCAGCATTGTCCAAAGATATTTTCTATAGTCATGTGGCCAGCTTGACTTTATGGCAAGGCACATGGAATGCTGTTACCTTCCCACCGTCGTGGTACCTGTTTATCTACTTGCATTTGCATGCTTTTGAACTGCTGGTTGGGCAGAACCTGGGACAAGAACAGGAACTCACCCTGTCATGCGATACTTTGGTCTCAAACTGCCAATCTTCTGGTCAACAAGCCCAGCATCTTAATCACTAGGCTAGTGTGGCACACTAACAGAAGAGCAGAATAAGAACAAAATTACAGAGTTGGAAGGGACCATGGAGGTCAAGCAGCAAACCCTATACTATTTCAGACAATGCTTGTCCTATCTCTTCTTAAAAAGATTATTTTCTATGTCTGTTCCTATGCTCCCAGGTAAATATCTGGAAGTGTCAAAAGGGCAATGGCAGAAACTATTCCAGATTGCACTGCAGCCTTGCTGGCAAGTATTAATCTGCAGATCAAAAAGTCAGGACATCCTATGGTTTCTGACACAGAAGAGTTGAACTATTTTCCAAGGCACCTGAAGGCCAGACAATGAATAATGGATGGAAACTGATCAAGGAGAGATTCCACCTAGAAATAAGGAGGAACTTTCTGACAGTGAGAACAATCAACCCATGGAACAGAAGTTGCCTTCAGAAGAATGGAATGGAATGGAATGGAATGGAATGGAATGGAATGGAATGGAATGGAATAGAATAGAATAGAATAGAATAGAATAGAATAGAATAGAATAGAATAGAATAGAATAGAATAGAATAGAATAGAATAGAATAGAATAGAATAGAATAGAATAGAATAGTGTGATTGGACACACAAGGAATTTGTCTTTGGTGCATATGCTCTCAGGATACATAAAAGAAAAGATATGTTCATCACTTAATGATAGTCATAGGGAACAAATAAGCAATCAAATCATATTAGGAAACAATATCAATATAAATCATAAGGATACCAGCAACAAGGTTACAGTCATACAGTCATAAGTGGGAGGAGATGGGTGATAGGAATGATGAGAAGATTAATAGTAGTGCAGACTTAGTAAATAGTTTGCCAGTGTTGAGGGAATTAGTTGTTTAGCAGAGTGATGGCGTTTGGGAAAAAACTGTCCTTGTGTCTAGTTGTTCTGGTGTGCAGTGCTCTATAGCATCGTTTTGAGGGTAGGAGTTGAAACAATTTATGTCCAGGATGCAAGGGGTCTGTAAATATTTTCACAGCCCTCTTTTTGACTCCTGCAGTATACAGGTCCTCAATGGAAAGCAGGTTGGTAGCCATGGTTTTTTCTGCAATTTTAATTATCCTCTGAAGTCTGTGTCTGTCTTGTTGGGTTGCAGAACCAAACCAGACAGTTATAGAGGTGCAGACGACAGACTCAATAATTCCTCCTCATGGAGCTGCTGATCCAATAGAACTGGATCAGCAGCTTCTTGGGCAGTTTGAGCTTTCTGAGTTGGCGCTTTCTGAGAAGCTGTGGGAGCTTCATCACTGGAGGCTTTCAAGAAGCGACTGGACTGCCGTCTGTCAGAAATGATGTAGGGCCGGGATGGCGAACCTATGGCATGCGTGACACAGATGGCACACGGAGCCATCTCTGCGGGCACGCGAGCTCTTGCCCTAGGTCAGGGGTGGGCAAATGTGGCTCTTTTACAACCTGTGGACTTCAACTCCCAGAATTCCTGAGACAGGAATTCTGGGAGTTGAAGTCCACAGGTTGTAAAAGAGCCACATTTGCCTACCCCTGACCTAGGTCAGCTCTACCATGCGTGCACGTGCACCTCCCGCTAGCCAGCTGATTTCCACAGGGTGTGGGGTCGTGCGTGCATGCGCTGGGGGCAGGGTGTGCGGTAGGCTCCCCATGGCCCGTTTTTTGTCCCAGGAGGCTTCAGGGAGGCCTACTAGGCCCAAAACAGGCTGCAGGGGCTGCGGTGTCCCCCCCCCATGGCCCATTTTTGGTCCCAGGAGGCTTCAGCGAGGATGCGCTTTCATAACCTGAGGAAAAAATGGTAAGCCATCACTGGTGTAGGGTCCCCTGCTTGGGCGGGCGATTGGACTACATGACCTACACGGTCCCTTCCAACTCTGTTATTCTGTAAAATCTGATCCACACTGCATCTCTAACGACTCTTTATTCCTCATGGTTCAATGCTTGCTTCTCTGAACTGCTAACAGTGACAGATAGCTTTCAAGTGATGGGGACAGCGGCCCATTTATTTTTGAAGTAAAGAGAATGGCCGGTCCCAGGGAGCCTGCTGGCCTCACAGAGAAACCAGCAGAGTTTCCTAGAAAGACCGTCATCTACTCTTAGAGAGAACACGAAGAGATGCATGCTAATTGCGTCTGGAAACTTAGATGGATTAATTGGTGTGATTAATAAACCAGAGCTTTAATTGGAGGTGAAAATCCCCTTCAATTAAGCAGTACAATGTGGAAAGATTTAGAACAAGGGGCAGATAAAACCTTTGCTATTGTGCAAGCATTAAAGCTGTGAAGGAACCAAATCATACAAGTAATCTTCAACGGAAGAAAGAAAGAGAGAGAGAGAGAGAGAGAGAGAGAGAGAGAGAGAGAGAGAGAGAGAGAGAGATTTCAGAACTTTTTAATGGTCACCACTGTTTGACACGGCAACCAATTGCCAAAGAAGCTATGGACACTCCCTTCCTGGATGTCTTCAAGCAAAGTCTCATCAGTCATCAGTCAGGGATGATAGAAATTCAGTGCCTGCCTTAAGCATGCACTCCACGGCAGTGGAATACCTTCCACCGTTTCCAAGAAACAAAAAGCCAGCTCAGATACTTGGACAGGGGAAGTTTGAAAGATCATCTCATCCTGTCTCATGAGAATAAGACAGGAAAAACAAAACAAAACCACAAGACAGTTTTGCAAGGCATTTCAATTGTTTTGCAAAAACCGGAAGGGTTATTTTGATCTAGTATTCAAATGGATTGCACTGGCTCCTGATAAATGTTGGCAAAGATCCAAATCCTTGTGGTGGGTCATGACCAGATTATGACTCCTAAGATCATCATCTTCATTTAATGACCCCATAATCCTTTGCGGGGTGGAGTCTGGGCAGCTGAATGGAGCTAGCAGTGTTTTAATGGCCGAATGCCCTTCCTGTTGCCAATGAGGAGCTTTGTTCAGCAGATATATTCTCAGTGTGCCCAGAGAGAGACATATCTGCCTCTACCTAGGATTGAACTCACAGCCTCCTGATTGTGAGGTAAGAGCTAGGCCACCGCACCACTCCTTATTATGACTCCTAAGATGGGATGGGGAATTAGAGGGTGAAGAACAGACTTGGAAGGGAACTTGGAGGCCTTCTAACCCAACCCCTTGTTCGAGGAGGAGACCCTATACCAGTGATGGCAAACCTTTTCGTCACCGAGTGCCCAAACTGGAACGTGTGTACATGTGCACGCCGGAGCGCCGGAAACTTGAAGACCAGCTGGCTGGTGCACATGCCTTTTTGGGGGGCATTTGGGGCCATTTTAAGGGCCATTTTCGGGCCATTTTCCAAGCCCAAAGAGCCCTGAAAACGGCCCTGAAAACAGCTGAAAAATAGCCTGTTTTTTGGCTATTTTTGGGACCTTTTTCCAGTGCTCTGGCACCCGCAAAAAATAGCTGTCTGGCTTGCATGTGCATGCTGGAAACCAGAAGAGCAGCTGGCGATGGTGCGCGTGTCCACAGAGAGGGCTCTGCGTGCCACCTCTGGCACGTGGTCGCCATCACGGCCCTATACGAATCCAGAAAAACGACTGTCCAGTCTCATCTTGAAAACCTCCAGTGATAGAGCATCCATAACATCTGCAGGCAAGATGTTCCACTGATGAATTGTTCTTGCTGTAAGGAATTTCTGTTTAGTTCTAGATTGCTTCTCTCCTCGATCGGTTTCCATCTTCTTCTTTTGCCTTCAAGTGCTTTGGGTGCACTGATCTTGGAGAAGAAAAAAAAAATAGTGAAGGAGGCTAAGGAGACACTGCCTTTGGTGTGGGTGAAATATGCCAATGCAATTGCTAAGGATGGGTTTTTTCCCCTCCTTCATGACTGACAGGTAAATGTAATAAGGGCTGACTTTGAATGACAATAACTATCTGGTGAGATTGATGGGAAGATTTGGCCTTGCTCCCCTTTGAGGATCAACTTACTGTCGATACAGCAATAAGTTTGACTCTTCTGCTCATTAAAGTTTAATATTTCCAAACTTCCTTATTTTTTCCCATCTGAGATCTTTCCTAATGTAAGATGTAACTACGCTGGAGATTGATTAAAATCCTTCCTTTCCCCTCCCTGCCCCCTATCCTCCCCTTTCTGCTTGAGATAGTATTTCTGCAGTTACTGCAAAAAATGAAAAAAAAAATAAATGAAATTAATCATCAGTTTTTCTTAGTTTGCTGTAAAGAGATGAAGAAGGGGAGGGACAGCCCAGCATAGCAAAGGTGAAGGAGTTTTTGCAAGAGGTTTCAAAGTGAAGTCACTCAAAGCATATCTTTCTACTCAAGCGATAAAGAGAAGGTAGCAATGTCTTTTGGAGAAGGTGTGCAAAGATGGGGTGAGCAGGAAAGGCTGAACAAAGATGGAGTAGAGCAGTGGTGAAATCCTCCATGGGTTGCCACTGGTTTGCTGCCCGTGCACGAGCGGTGCGCACCAAGTGCTCACTGTGCGCACGCATGCACAATGCGCATCAAACGCACACTTCATGTGGAAAAAGGTAAGTAGAACAACGAGGAGGAGGAGAACAGCTGTGCTGCGCGATTTAGATTTGCTAGAAAGTAGGATTTCTTGCTTTCTAGCAAATCTAAATCGCGTGGCACAGCTGATTGACGGAAGTACCAGTTCTGACAAACCGGTAGCTTTTTTTACTACCGGTTCACTTGAACTGGTGCAAACTGGTAGCATTTCACCCCTGGAGTAGAAGCTGCAAAACTTGAAAACTTTGCCTTAGGAGTCTCCACATAAATTAATTTAATTATGCAAACTTTGTGAATGTTCCAGATATATGGGGAAACTTTGGGTTTAGGCTAATGAGGTTCATAAATGAGAATGTTGTCCTCTGTAATTAACTAATAAAACAGAAGTCGAAAACCAGAGTTGCTCTTTGAGGTGCTTATTCTTTTCTTTCTAATGCAAACTTTCTTCTCCCAAAGGTTCTTTTTCAAGAGGCAACTCTGTTAATCTATCTATCTGTACCTCCTAGAATCAAAACACAACTGAACAGAGGAAATTTTTTTACCTTTACCAGCAGGAAGGCCTCTTTGTTCTGGGGGGTAAAGACACCTAGCTGGAAACCAGACTGTGAGTTGTTCCCAAAGGTGCTTTTTCAGGAGGCAACTGGACTTCCTTATTATTTTTTCCTTTGAAGACGTTTCGCTCCTCATCCAAGAAGCTTCTTCAGCTCTGACAGGATAGTGGGGAAATGGAAGGATTTATATTCCTTGCAGACAGAAAGAAAAAAAATCCAGAAAGTCCAGTTGCCTCCAGAAAAAAAACACCTTTGGGACAACTGTGACTTGGATGACTGAGAATCGCTACAGACGTTTAACTATACAATTTGGGATGAACACCCTTTGAATGGTGTGGGAGTAGGAATGGATTTCCAGAGGGAGAAAAATTGCAGACTATAGGAACCAGGATCACTAACTCAAGTGACCCTGAGGACACAGATAAACCTCCAAGTGCTTCAACGACCCTCTAAAAGGATGCAAATGACCAGCTGTCTGCAAGGAGTATAAATCCTTCCATTCCCCACCATCCTGTCACAGCTGAAGAAGCTTCTTGGATGAGAAGCGAAATGTCTTCAAAGAAAAACCAGAAAGTCCAGTTGCCTCCAGAAAAAAGCACCTTTGAACCATGACCTGGATGACTGAGAATCTCCATAGACATTTCCCCTCCTTGGGATACCTCTATGTGGAAAGGGCAAGAAAAAAGGATAACTTTTTTAAATTATTATTTTAGCAGGAATTGGGTATGTCTAGTCTAGTGAAAAGAAGGACTAGGGGAGACAAGATAGCACAGTTCCAATATCTCAGGGGCTGCCACAAAGACGAGGGAGTCAAGCTATTCTCCAAAGCACCTGAGGGCAGGACAAGAAGCAATGGGTGGAAACTCATCAAGGAGAGAAGCAACTTAGAACTAAGCAGAAAAGTTCCTAACAATGAGAAAATTTTAACCAATGGAAAAACTTGCCTTCAGAAATTGTGGGTGCTCCAGCACTGGAGGCTTTTTAGTCAATCATTAGTCTTTTTTTAAAAAAAAGTTTTATTAATTTTTTCTTTCACATATTTTATGAATAAAGTATTGACCAGGTCACATCTTATAAAACGTATAACGTAGTTATATATTAATTTTTATAATCTATTCCAATCTTCTTTTCTGTTTTTTTTTTCCAAATGCAATTTACATATTTCAATTTCTGTCATGAAAAAGAATATCATGGCAAAAAGAATATAGGGCCATGAGCCATATCTGTGGGCACACAAGTGTTTCCCTAGCTAAGCTGCAGCGCGCATGTGCACACCAGCCAGCTGATTTTCGGGCCTTCCGTAGGGCCTCCAGGAGGGTGGGGAAGGTCATTTTCACCCTCTCCAGGCTCCAAGAAAGCTTTTGGAGCCTGGGGAGGGCGAAAAAACAGGCCTACCAGGCCCACCGGTAACCTTTTTGCTATTGTGTGCCAAAAGCGGAGGGAGTGCAGGGGGGAAGTTGTGCGTGCATGCACGGGGGGGATTGAATTATGGGTGTGGGCATGCACACACATGACCCCCCCCCCCCGCTCTCCCCCCACTTTTGGCACGCGATGGCAAAAAGGCTAGCTATCACTGGTATAGGGTCTCCTGCTGGAGCAGAGAGTTGGACTACAAGACCTCCAAGGTCCTTTTCAACTCTTCTGTTATTCATAAATGGTTTTGGCCTTTTCCTTCCTTCCTTCCTTCCTTCTTTCTTTCTTTCTTTCTTTCTTTCTGTATGTATGTATGTATGTATGTATGTGTGTATGTATTTATTTATTTGTCATATTTCTATGCTGCCCACTCTCCGAGGACTCCAAAGACAGTACACCAAAGACAGTATACTAAATAGCATATTGCCCCCAACAATCTGGGTCCTCCTTTTACTCACCTTGGAAGGATGGAAGGCTGAGTCAACCTTGAGCCGGTGAGATTTGATCCGCTGATCTGCTGAACTAGCGGTCAGCTGAAGTAGCTGCAGTACTGCACTCTAACCACTGTGCCACCTCGGCTCTTAGGCGAGATAACTCCTATGGATCCAACCCTCAGGAGAAAACTCTTGCATCTTGCTGTGAAAGGGAAGGCTTGATTTTGATTTAGTACACTCTAAGCATCTGGCCACTGTAAATGATAAATCGTGGTTTACAGCCCAAGGTGTAAATGAATCCACTTAATTGTAGCTTTAAGAACCAACTGTGATGAAGAAAAGTGTGACTGGTACGATGGCTAAAGTGGGTCAAGGTTTGAGTACTGCTTCACACTCTATCATAAAACATCCTGGGTATGGATGGAGGTGATTTAAATTTGTGTGAACCCACTCAGAATGTTGTATGAATTCATCAAATATTGTCGGTTCAGCAAATCGTGATTAAACACACCAAGGTCCATGCTGTCGGTTCACTCAAACTTAGAAGATGAAAGGCAAGGGGAACCAGTGCAGGAAGATCGTTTTATGCTTTGTTATTATAACAATGAGGGATGTGGTAGCTCAGTGGCTAAGACACTGAGCTTGTCGATTGAAAAGTCGGCAGTTTAGCGGTTCGAATCCCGAGTGCCGCGTAATGGATGGAGCTCCCGTTACTTGTCCCAGCTTCTGCCAACCTAGCAGTTTGAAAGCACGTTAAAAAAATGCAAGTAGAAAAATAGGGACCACCTTTGGTGGGAAGGTCACAGCGTTCCATGCGCCTTTGGTGTTTAGTCATGCCAGCCACATGACCACAGAGATGTCTTCGGACAGCGCTGGCTCTTCGGCTTTGAAACGGAGATGAGCAAGCTCTAACTGCTAGGTGGGAGACCTAAATAGATCCATTTCTAGCTCGTTAGCTGTCATCAGTAGGCCACACCCATATCTTATGTATCCTCCCTGTAATTGATACTGTACCTTTACAGGGAGGATACATAAGATATGGGTGTGGCCTACTGATGAAAGCAAACGAGCTAGAAATGGATCTATTTAGGTCTCCCACCTAGCAGTTAGAGCTTGCTAGGTGTTAGAAAGGAAAAAAGCCCAGAACCGAGTAGTTGTGATTCTACTGAGCTGGAGCTACAAAAAAAACCTTGGCTACGTAGGGAAAACCTGGCTAGAAGAAAAACATATATATATATATATATATATATATATATATATATATATATATATATATGTATGTATGTATGTATGTATGTATGTATGTATGTATGTACGTATATATATATATGTATATGTATATATGAATCTGATCTACTAAGGGGTTCATGTCGGGTGCAAGAAATCAGGAGCCGGGAATCTGGAATCCTATCCTGGCTCCTGATTATTTCCACCCAAGCTTAGTACTTGGGTGGAACCAGGATAGGGTTCAAAAGTACTACAAGCTTATTCCATGCTATCTATGTAGAAGAATCTGATCTACTAAAGGGTTCATGTCGGGTGCAAGAAATCAGGAGCCAGGATAGGCTTCAAAAATACTACAAGTTTATTCCATAGTATCTATACACAAGAGGCAAATTGACACCAGATAAGAGTCAACAGACTTCAAGAAGGGCAGGACTTAGGACTCTTATGAACACGTAGAGATTCCAAACGGATGATGCATTTGACTCCATCCTCTAGTTCTGCTTGGTCCTCCTACGTTTCCTGCAGCACCATCTCTCACCACCACCATCGCAGGGGATCAGCAAAACCAGTTTCGTTTTCTTCCAAACTCTTACTTTCATTTTTTGTTTTTGTATCACTCACCTCAGGAGATAGTAACAGTAACCAGAGTTGGAAGGGACCTTGGAGGTCATCCAGTCCAACCCCCTGCTCACACAGGAGACCTGTAGTAGGGATTTGAACTGTCGACAAGCTCGGTGTCTTAGCCACTGAGCTACCTAGTCAGGTTAATGTTTCTTTCTTTCTTTCTTTCTTTCTTTCTTTCTTTCTTTCTTTCTTTCTTTCTTTCTTTCTTTCTTTCTTTCTTCCTTCCTTCCTTCCTTCCTTCCTTCCTTCCTTCCTTCCTTCCTTCCTTCCTTCTTCTTTCTTTCTTTCTTTCTTTCTTTCTTTCTTTCTTTCTTTCTTTCTTTTTACCTTTGAGCTTTAATTTGTTTTCTCTTTATTATTTTCTCTTTTTAAAAATTTTTTAAAAAGTTTTTTATTGTGAACACATTAAAACAAGACACAAATATACAACATTTATATACATGTCACTTTTTTTACAGCTCCTTCGAAGTGATCCTTTCTTGCTATTTACACATATTTACACATATTTTAAATTTATCTTACTCTACATTGTTTTCCATCTTTCTTTATTTCGTCTACATTGTACCTTGATCGTCAACATTTTTTCCCCTCTCTCCTTTATTCCTCTTTCTCATTTATTATTTTTTCAATAATTTTTATGAAGCGGTAAAGCCATTGTTAAACAAATGATAAATGAGGATGTTTATTTGTTTGAAAATTTGAGAAACTAAATGACTAGTAAGTTTTGAATATGGAGATGAAGCACAAAAGATTTGTAACCGACTGGCATTACTGTTTGAAATTGTAATGGAAGATGAATTTATTTTTTATGTTTTGTTTAAAAATAAAAAAAAATTCAAAAACCAAAAAACAAAAACTATAACGTATTTTTTTTAAAAAAAAACAATAACAACCCTCTCTCACCTCCATGTATTCGCCCCCTCGTATTTAAAGGGTTTGCTAACACGTAGCGTTTGAACTGTTTTATTTTATATCACAGCAGGGACTCTGCTTCAACCAGCCTTGGGAATACGAATTAATATGCTGTCCTAGTTTAAGGAGTTGCAAATTGGCTGTGCGAATATGAGACCTAGAACAACTGGCAATGAGCCTCATGTCAGACCGGCAACTGTGCAACTGATAAAAGCAATTTGAAAACGACCCATTTTATTTTGCTCCTGAACAATTTCACTCCAGCGGCGTTCTCTCTCTCTACCCACCACCCCATCCTACAGCCATCATCCTCGGGGCTCCACTAAGCCAGATGAGTGGCCCAAACCGAGGTTGTTTGGCTGGCATTCATGCCTTCCGGCCAAAATCTGCAACATTGCTGAGTGGGCCACAGGAACAGATGCGCGATGAGCAAAAATCAACCACAGTTCCAGCAAGACAGCAGCTGGGTTAGAGAAACCGGGAAAATATTCCAGTTTAGGGTTGATGCAGAAGGAAAGGCCTCGTATTTCTAAAACCAGGGCTGGGCTGCTGGGGGTTCGTAGGGGTTTGGGAGAACCTCTAGCTAAGATTCTGTACAGTTTGGAGAACCCCCAAATCCCACTCCTGGCTGGTCTCACCCACCCTGCCCCTCCCCTCCCAGGAGTCCCCACACGGCCCGTTTTGGATTCAGGTAAGTGCAGGCTGTGCGCAGAGGCTCGGGGAGGGTGAAAAATGGGCCTACTGGAAGTTTGGGAAGGCCGGAAATGGGGCCATTTCCAGCCTCCGGAGGGCCTCCGGAGCCAGGGGAGGCCATTTTCGCCCTCCCGGAGGCTCGAGGAAAGCCTCCGGAGCCCCGCCATGGTGCAGGAGGCCGATTAGGCCACGCCCACCCAGCAACCAGGCAGAGAACCCCTTGCTAAAAATTTTAAAGCCCACCCCTGCCTAAAACCCCTCCATTTAGAAAAATGTGGGGGCTAATTCGCTAATGGAAAGGAAACGGTTGATGTTTTTGATCTTTTTGTAATCTCTACTGCACCGAAGAAGCTTGGGAGTCATTACTTTTTTCTCTCTGGGAGTGTTTTCTCTTTCTTTTCCTTGTTTTTCTAACTTTTGTTTCTTTTATATTTTTATTTTACAATTAAACTTAATATTAACATTTATTTATTTATTTATTTATTTATTTATTTATTTATTTATTTATTTATTTATTTATTTATTTATTTAAAAAAAGAAACACAAGATGCGGGACTAATTCACATTTATGACGATATTAAACCTCCCTCTTTCCCCCTTGTACTTTATGAGTGGAAAATTAGTCTAAGAGCTGATTCCATTAAGGAGAAATGCTGTACTGATTATGGTCAGAGAACAAACAGCAAAGGTTTTTTTTTTCTCTCTGAAAGACTGGAAAACCTTTTGCTGAAAAACAACAACAGACAAATGGATAGATTGTTTATGGATTTGAAGATACAATGCGTGGGAGAGGGGGTTCGTAAAGTATTTAAGGGAGAGGAGGGACAATCAGGTGGTAATTATCTGTTTAAAAAGAAGGTTGGAAATCATTTTTTATATTATTTTAGATGTTCATTTTCCCCCACTCTTTTTTTGCTTTTCTTTTCCTGTTTTCTTCATTTTTTATTGAAAATTCATGGAGGGAGGGAAGGAAGGAGGGAGAGAAAGGAAGGAAGGAAAGAAGGGAGGGAGGGAGGAAAGAAAGAAAGGAGGAAGGAAGAGGAAAGGAAGAGAGTTAAGGAAGGGAGGGAGGAAGGAAGAAAGGAAGGAAAGAAGGAAGGGAGGAAAGGAAGGAGGAAGGAGGGAAGGAAGAGGAAAGAGAGTTACTGGAGGGGGAAGGGAGGGAGGAAGGAAGAAAGAAAAGAAGGAAGGGAGGCAGGAAGGAAAGAAGGAGGGAGGGAGGGAGGAAAGAAAGGAGGAAGGAGGGAAGGAAGAGGAAAGGAAGAGAGTTAAAGGAAGGAGGGAGGAAGGTATGGAGGGATGGATGGAGGAAAGAAAGGAGGGAGGGAGGGAGGGAGGGAGGGAGGAAGGAAGGAAGGAAGGAAGGAAGGAAGGAAGGAAGGAAGGAAGGAAGGAAGGAAGGATCCCTTGTGTCTCTCTCCTTTCTGATTGGAAAAGCCACACGGCTAGGCTTCCTTGCTAGGACCTTCCCTTAAGCAAAATATGGGAAGTCAGACTGGTTGCAGATGTCTGGAGAGATGACTGTAATAGAAAAATGCAACTTTTTTTCTGCCTACCTCTAAGCCACCTAGTAATTAACTTCAAAACCTTCGGGTCCTTCCTATGAGACTTGCTTCTTCATTAAACTAAAGAATGGCTAAAACAACGCTGAATAAATTTTGGGTGAAGCACTTATGTTGCATAGGTAAGCTTTTCCTGCTTCCCTGACCCCAAATGACCTACTCACAAGTTACCTTGGGATGTTTGGATGGGGGTTGAGTAGAAAACCCAAACGTAGCTGATGATATTGATGCTGTTTCTCTCTCTCTCTCTCTCTCTCTCTCTCTCTCTCTCTCTCTCTCTCTCTCTCCCTCGCTCCCTCCCTCCTCCCCCTCTCCCTCTCCTCTCCCTCCCTCCCTCTATCTCTCCATCTCTCTCTCTATCTCTTTCTTTCTCTGTGTGTCTCTCTCTGTGTGTCTGTGTCTGTCTCTATCTCTCCCTCTCCATCTGTCTCTTTCTTTCTCTCTCTCTCTCTCTCCCTCTCCCCCTTCCCTCTGTCTCTCATTCTCTCCCCCTCTCTGTCTCTCTTTCTCCCTCCCTCCCCCTCTCTCCCTCCCTCTGTCTCTCTGCCTCTCCCTCTCTCTTTCTGTCTCTGTCTCCATCTCTTCCTCTCCATCTGTCTCTCTGTCTCCCTCTCCCCCTTTCCCTCTGTCTCTCATTCTCTCTCCCCTCTCTGTGTCTGTCTGTCTCTCTATCTCTCTTCCTCTCTCTCTCTCCCTCTCTTCCGCCCTCTCTCTCTTTCCCCCTCCCTCCCTCTCTCTGTCTCTCCCTCTCTCCCCCTCTCTCTCCCTCTGTCTCTCTCTCACCTCCTCTGTCTCCACCTCTGTCTCTCTCTCCCCCCTCTCTCTCTCCCCCGTCTCTCTCTCACCTCCTCTCTCCCCCTCTATCTCTCTTTCTCTGTCTTTCTCTCTCCCCCTCTGTCTCTCTTCCTCTGTCTCTCTCTCTCTCTGTGTCTCTCCCTCTCCCTCCTTCCCTCCCTCTCCCTCTCTCTATCTCCCCCTCTCTTTTCTCTAATTCCTTTCTCTTTTCTGTTGTATCTCTTCTTTGCGCAAGGTTCTCTTTGCTGCTGTAGATGGCAGCAGAAGCCCAAATAAAAGAACACAGATCCTGACCACACACACACACACACACACACACACACACACACACGTCACACATTCTCACTCAAACGCAGAAGCATGTCCACCTTAAGTTAATTTGAGTGTGACTCTGTCAGATCTGCACTTTAACTTGAGATCATTGCCCGTTATTCTAAGCAAGGCGAGTGGATCAGGAATCCACAGAAGCTGAATTCTAGAGGGCAAGCGCCTGATGGTAGAACTGATTACACTGATCTTTTAAAAGAAAGAGATAGGCAACCTTCTCTTTCTACCTAAAAAGCATTATTGGCCCTTCTTTGCTATAGCTGCAACAATTATTTTATACAACAATTTCACTTTCTTTGCTTTTCTCCAACCAAACATCTAATCGGATGTTCTTGATTCTTGGATGACTTTTTAAGGAACAACTTCAGTTGTCCCCAAATGTTGAGAAGCATGTTCTGCATCCATCAGTAGATTTAACAGGCTAGTCCACTGGTTTAATCATTATCACTGTCAGGAAATGTCTCCGTAGTTCCAGGTTGGACCTCATTCTGACTAGCTTCCACCCATTGCTTCTTGTTCTGCTCTCTGGTGCTTTGGAGAGTAATGGAATAACAGAATATTCTGTTATTCTGTTCATCTCCAAAGAACAGGGGGGGCAGAACAAGAAGCAATGGGTGGAAGCTGGTCAGAGTGAGGTCCAACCTGGAAGTATAGAGAAATTAGGAATAATAATGAGTAAGTCAATGAGTGGCGTGGTGACCTAGAGGTGTAGCTCTCACCTCACGATCAGGAGGCTGCGAGTTCAATCCTAGGTAGACGCAGATATTTCTCTCTGGGCGCAATGAGAAAATATCTGCTGAGAACTCTTCATAGGTGTCAGGAAGGGCATCCAGCCAGTAAATTCTCAGCTCCACTCTGTCGCCCCCCAACTCCATCCCATTGCAAGGGTTACAGGATCATTTTTTTAAAAAAAGAGTAAATCAATCCTCTCTTCTCTGTGACAGCCCTTCAAATACTGTAAAACCGTTATCATGTCCCTCCCCCCCACAATCCCTCTCTTTGATAGGCTAAACATAACTAGTTCCCGTAATCTTGCATCGTACAATATAGCCTCCAAGCCCCCCATCATCTTTGTTGCTCTTCTCTGCACTCTTTCTAGGGCAGTGATGGTGAACCTTTTAGGCACCAAGTGTACAAACTGTGCATGCACGCATGCCCAAACTGAAAGGTGCATAAGTGCGTGGACATGCATGAATGTGCACATGCATGGACATGCACAGACATGCATGTGTGGACACGTGCACACACATGCGCGGGCATGCGTACATGCGCAGCAGAGACCCAAAGAGCAGCTGGACGGAGGGAGATCCCAACACCGGCAGCCCGGCAAGAGGTGAGATCTTTTTCTTTCGTGAGCTTCTGTTTCATCATTTGCAGGGAAACAGAAGCTCACGAAAGAAACGCCACAGAGATCTGACCTGGGGCAACGGTGCACATGCCAGCAGAGAGGACTCTGTGTGCCACCTCTGACACGCTTGCCATAGGTTCACCATTACGGTTCTAGGGTCTCAGCATATTTTTATCTTGCAGTGAGAAGAACTGGATGCAGTATTCCACGTGGGGCCTCACTAGTGCAGTATAAAGCAGTCATATCACCTCTCTTGATCTAGATGCTATTTAAATAACGAGAGGATATAGAAATAAGCAGAGATCAGCACTCCAAAAAGCTTTCAAGATTGCCAATTATCTGCATGAAGAATGCCCATTTGGTTAGCCAAACTATCTCCTATGTGTCCGTAAACATCTCTTACCATCTACTTTCTGCCGAACACCTACATAAAGATGAAATGAAACTATCATGCATTGAAAAAGACAGCGCTCTTTAGAGATTTTCTGTACAGTTTATAGGTATATAGAATAGAATGAATTGAGCTGGAAGGGACTTTGGAGGTCTTCTAGTCCACCCCCCTACTCAAGCAAGAGAACCTATACCATTTCAGGTAAGTGACTGTCTAGATTCTTCTTAAAAAATTCCAGTGATGGAGCACCCATAATTTCTGGAGGCAAGCTAGTTGATTGTCCTCACTGTTAGGAATTTTCTCCTTAATTCCAGGTTGCTTCTCTCTTTGATTAGTTTCCAACCACTGTTTCTTGTCCTGCCCTCTGGTGCTTTGGAGAATAATTTGACCCGCTCTTCTTTGTGGCAGCCCCTCAAATACTGGAACACTGCTATCATGTCACCGCTAATTCTTTTTTTCTTTAGACTAGCCAGACCCAAATCCTGCAGCCGTTCTTCATATGTTTTAGTCTCCAGGTCTTTGATCATCTTAGTTGCTCTTCTCTGAACTTTTTCCAAAGTCTCAACATCTTTTTTTGTAGTATGGTAACCAAAACTGGTTGCAGTATTCCAGGTGTGGTCTTACTAGGGTTTTATAAAGCAGTACTAATACTTCACATGATCTTGATTCTATGCCTCTGTTTATACCAGGGGTCAGTAACCTGTGGCTCTGGAGCCGCATGTGGCTCTTTCATCTGTCTGCTGTGGCTCCCTGTTGCCGGTTGGCTCCACAATTGATAGGGCTTTCGGTTAGGACAGGCAGAGGAAAAAGGATGCTGCACTAGGAGGAGACTCTATGGTGGGGAAGCCGGACTTCCGGTCGGCAGAGGAAAAAGGATGCCACACTAGGAGAAGACTCTATGGTGGGGGAGCCGGACTTCCAGTCGACTCCAGAATTGAATGAGGGGCTTCCGGTTAGGACCTTTGTGGCTCTATGAGTGTTTAAGGTTGCCGACCCCTGGTTTATACTAAAGTCATCCCTGCAAAGAGTTAAACCACAACCGCAATTTTTTTTTAAAAAAAAAACAAAAACTGGTACTCAGTAGTTAGTGAAGGAAATTGAAAAGTGCTGGGTATTAACATTTATGAGACTATTAATATACTGTTTGGGAAGAAATCAAACTTTAATACTGATAATAAAGCATCTATAAAAAAAAGTAGGAAGAATGCAAAAAGAAAAAATAAAAGATTTCACAGGGTTTGCTGTGAAGAGGAGACAAATAACAGAGTTTTGGGATATACGACATTGAACATAATATTAGCTGTGCATGAGGTAAGATTAAATGTTTTTAATGAATTCACCTCAGGCTGAAATTTTGTAGCTAGGTTCCCCTAGTAAGCACCATGGAATGCAATAGATCTTGCTGCCACATAAGACATGGATTTGCAGAATTCGTTAATCTATTTTTATCGCACTCTGGATCAGGCCAAAGCTCTTAACTCTTAACCCTGGACAGGTAGTCCTCGACTTATGAGCACAATTGAGACCCACATTTCTGTTGCTAAGTGAAACACTTGTTAAGTGAGTTTTGCCCCATTTTATGCCCTTTCTTGCCACAGTTGCTAAGTGAATCGTTTAGTAACATGATTGTTAAGTGAATCTGGCTGCCCCCTTAACTTTGCTTGTTAGAAGTTTGCCAAAGGGGATCGCGTGGCCTCAGGATACTGCAACTGTCATAAATATGAGTCAGTTGCCAAGTGTCTGAATTTTGATCACATGACAATAGAATAGAATAGAATCTGGAAGGGAGTTTGGAGGTCTTCTAGTCCAGCCCTCTGCTCAAGCAGGAGAACCTATACCAGTGATGGCTAACCTTTTGGCCATCATGTGCCAAAGCGGGGGAACACAGCGTGGTCCCTCCGGATGTCGGCAAATGGGCCGTTTCCGGCCTCCGGAGGGCCTCCGGGGGAGTGGCAAAGGCCATTTTCGCCCTTCCCAAGCTCCTAGAAAGGCTCTGGAGCCTAGGGAGAGTGAAAAACGGGCCTTCCCCACCAACCCGGTGGCCCTCCAGAGGCCGGAAACAGCCTGTTTCCTGACTTCTGGTGGGCCCAGAAGGCCCGAAAATCAGCTGGACGGCATGCCCACGTGCACTGCAGCTGAACTAGGGCAATGCTAGCGTGCCAACTGATGTGGCTCCATGTGCCACCTGTAGCACACGTGCCATAGGTTCGCCATCACTGACCTATACCATTACAGACAAGTGACTGTTTATTCTCTTCTTAAACATCTCCAGTGATGGAGTGCCCATGATTTCTGGTGGCAAGCTGTTCCACTGGTTAATTGTCCAAACTGTTAGGAAGTTTCTCCTTCATTCCAGGTTGCTTCTCTCCATGATTAGTTTCCATCCATTGTTGGCCCTCTGATGCTTTGAAAAATAAGTTGACCTCCTCTTTGTGGCAGCCCCTCAAATACTGGAATACTGCTATCATGTTACCCCTAATTCTTCTTTTCTTTAGACTAGCCAAGCCCAAATCCTGCAGCCATTTTTCATATGTTTTAGTCTCCAGGGACCTTTGATCATCTCAGTTGCTCTTCTCTGAACTTTTTCCAAAGTCTCGACATCTTTTTTGTAGTATGGTTACCAAAATTGGTTGCAGTATTCCAGGTGTGGTCTTACTAGGGTTTTATAAAGCAGACAGAACAGACAAATCTCCCTTCTCCCTTTTGCTACGTTATCCGATGATCCCGTTGAGTTGTTTCTCCATGAACGTCTCCATTAACCCTGAATCTAAGATATGTGAATATTCAGATTCAGGGAACCAGGCACATGTCATATGTTTTTAAGATATTTTTGGTCCTTGTGACTTATTTGGAAATGTATATATTTGTAGTTGCCAAAACATAATAGGAGATACTCATGAAAGATTGGTCCAGTATGCAATATTTTGTTTTTTGGAAAGGAGGGATCTATAATGGTTGGGTTGTTATTCAGTAGCAAATCAGTTTCCAGTTGAATTATTTTCAAACGATGGCTGGCATGTTTGTTTAAAGAAATGTAACCAGACACAACCAAGAAGGTGATGGTTATTCTTGCTAGCATCTGCTATCACATTGCAACTTAGGCAACCAACAAAAGAGAAAATTTATAGCTCAGGGTTGAAATGAGGGGTTGTTGGTGCTCGCTGAGCTTGGTTGCAAACATTTCATTACCCCAAACCGGGTAGCCTCTAACACTGATGATGCTAGTTTGGGTAATGAAATGTCCACAAGAAAACAACTAAGCTCAGAGAACACCAAAGACCTTACAGTCCTCCTCCTCCTCCTCCTCCTTCTTCTTCTTCCTCCTCCTCCTCCTCCTCCTCCTCCTCCTCCTCCTCCTCCTCCTCCTCCTCCTCCTCCTCCTCCTCCTCCTGTTCTCCACAAATACCACTCCCTGATGATATTATCTGGTTGGGTAATGAAACATCTACAAGAAAACACCCAAGCTCAGGAGCACCAAGGACCTCACAGTCCTCCTCCTCCTCCTCCTCCTCCTCCTCCTCCTCCTCCTCCTCCTCCTCCTCCTCCTCCTCCTCCTCCTCCTCCTCCTCCTCCTCCTCCTCCTCTACCTGTAGCACTGATGATGCTACCTTGTTTGGGTAATGAAATGTCCACAAGAAAGCAACCAAGCTCAGAGATCACTAAGGACCTTACTGTACTCCTCCTCCTCCTCCTCCCCATTTCCTTCTAGCATGGATGATGTTACCTAATTTGGTAATGAAATGCCTGCAAGAAAACCCCCAAGCTCAGAGAACACCCAAAGACCCCCTCCGTTAGGCAATTAGCGGAGTCCTTGTGGCCCAGATGGAGAAGGAAAAGAGGGAAGTTGGCAGACAGAACAGACAAATCTCCCTTCTCCCTTTTGCTACGTTATCCGATGATCCCGTTGAGTTGTTTCTCCATGAACGTCTCCATTAACCCTAAAAGGATGAGCCGGGCGCAGACACGAAAAGCCCAGGCAGAAGAAAGCATTTTGGGGAGCGGGTGGGGGGGAGGAGCGGCAATATTGGAAGAAATATATCCTTAATTTCTGCCTAATGGGAAATCCTTATGTCGGATCAATTTGAGGCGTTGGGAAGCAGATGCTTGCAATTACTGATCTTCATCAAAAGAGACGGCTGAGCGGGGAAAGTCAATTGGAAACAGATTTAAGTTTTTGTGTAGAAGCAGTAAGACTGCAGCCGAGGTTGTCCCATTTCTCTGGTCAATGCGGCTGCAGCCTCAGGGTGCCACGATGGCTCCCTGTCTGCTGGTTTTTATTGTCATTTCTTCATTCAGATGAACTAAGAGACGGAGCAGGTTTGCTATTACCCAGCTTCATATTATTATGATGATGATTGTGGGTCTGGGTACCAATTTGACACAGTACAGGCAATGCTCTTAGTTGCAGATAATTGCGATAATGCCTCTTCCTTGGCTTGCTAAGCAAACTGGCCCGATTTATCCTTGAACTACTCTTTTTAAAAAAAACCACAATGAACTGTTCCCGGTTTGCAAAACATGATGTAATTTATTTTCATCATTTCAGCCCTTCTGGGAAGGCTGTTTGGATTGATCATTTTACAAGCAACTTCGCTAGCAGTTGTTTGTTCCCTGATTCCTGGCCTCTTTTAAATACAGTAATGGCCAAAATTGTGGAAACCTTTTGGGAAAAACGTATTTTTGAGGTTTGATGCAGTGGTAAAATCCAATTTTTTTTTACTACCAGTTCTGTGGGTTTGGCGTGGCTTGGTGGGCGTGGCAGGGGAGGATACTGCAAAATCTCCATTCCCATCCCACTCCAGGGGAAGGATACTACAAAATTCCCATTCCTTCCCCACTCCTGGGAGAAGGATACTGCAAAATCTCCATTCCCAACCCAATCTGGGGCCAGCCAGAGGTAGTATTTGCTGGTTCTCCAAACTGCTCAAAATTTCCGCTACCGGTTCTCCAGAACCTGTCAGAACCTGCTGGATTTCCATAAAATTATATATCAATGGAAAGATAATTTAATCAAGAATGTGATGCTTTTCAACCTTTGTTTGAGAGATAAAAGTGGCTTTTTTCGTGGAATTCTTAGATTTTAGGCCAAATTCCTGCAGTCTGCACCGAACAGTCCTTGCACTCAACTTCACATTGCATTGTGCCATTTCATCTTGTATACACCCAGGTGATTTTCTTCTAGCATGTAGGCACAGTCTCTTAATTCTTCTATCATCACTTGCTGCTGTGCACATTTTCCTGCCTTTACCGGTATGGTTTTGTAGCCTCCTTATACCTCTTCAAAAACTTAGAAATGCCATCTTTGGTTAAGTTGCCACCCATTTTTCTTCTAATTTCTTTATAACTGTAGCCTTGCTTACTTAATAATACTATTTTACATCACTTTTTGGGTGACCACTCAACTTTTTACACCATTACCATACTTTTCGGAGTATAAGACGCACCGGAGTATAAGACACAGCTTAGTTTTTGGGGAGGAAAATAGGGGGAAAAAATCTGCCTACTAGGTATTCATCTGGCTAGCATCCATATTCTGGTCAGCTTCAGCACATTAGTTTGCTGGTTTTTTATCTCCTGCTTGGGGATAAAAAACAGCTTCTAAGGCACACCTGAGAGGAAGCAGCAATGAGAAAAGCAGGCAAAGCATGGGGGGAGATCGCTTCACTCGGCTAGCGCCTAGTTAGGGCTGAAAAAAAGCTTCTAAAGAACAGCTGAGAGTCGGAGCAAAACATGGAGATTGCTTCACTCAAGTCGAGGGAGCAGGCAAAGCTGGGAAGATTGCTTCACTTGCTAGCGCCTCGTTAGCGTCTTGTTAAGAAATGATAGTTCCCTAACTGGTTGGGTTGGCAATATATAAAACCTCAATATAGCTTTAAGACTGTATTGCTGTATTGCATCATACTGTGTCCTGATTGGTTAGCTCTGTAGCCAATGTCCTTAAAAGAGAGCTTGAAACATGGTTAGTTTCTCTTTACTGCTCTTCGCTACTCTCTGCTACTTTTTGCTGAATGTTACTGATCTTTACTGCTATTTGCTGTGTTTGCTACTGTTTGCAACTGTTTATTGCGTGTGACTACAACGACTGGTAAGAAGACTTTGTTATTGGAATACCCCTGGACTACTGTTTTACTATCTACTGCTTTATCTGTGTATGACCTGGACTGTTTATTGGACTGTGTCTTATTGCTATTTCTAAAAGTAAGCACAACTCAGTGTATCTGTGTGTTGGCTGTGATTATTTGCAACTGCTCTCAGTCGCTTTCATGTGCACAGCCTTGCTACTCTAGGGTTGCTCTGCGAATTCCTCAACACGTCTCGTTAGGGCTGAAAAAAAGCTTCGAAAAAGCTACATTCAGAGTATAAGACACACCCAAATTTTCAGCCTCTTTTGTGGGGGGGGGGGAAGGTGCGTTTTACACTCCGAAAAATATGGTACTTTAATTTTATTACGTTTTACAAGCTCACTAAATGAAAGAACACGAAAAAAACCTCAAACAACTTGATAGCAATCACATAACACACTGACAAATGTCCTCCTCTCAGCTTCAATACATAACATCGATAACTGAATCCTACTGTGATCTGATCGGCTCATTGCCAAAACGAGATGACATCTGATGGGCTCTCTAAACACTCGTGCTCATTGGCTACAGTCAGATGAAGGAAAGCTACCTGATATCAACCTAAGCAAGTTGTGATTCCTTTTTCTGGTTATTTGGCTATAACTTTTCATAGAATACAGATAATTGAACAGACTTCATTGCATTACATTCTTGATTAAATTATCTTTCCATTGATATATAATTTTATGGTACTACTGAAAAAAAAAAGTGGTGTTATTAGCCATCAAACCTCAAAAATACACTTTTCCCAAAAGGTGGGAAAATTTTCCCAAAATTCCACAATTTTGACAACTACTGTAGGTAGTCCTTGATTTATGATCAACAATTGAGCCCTGTTGGTGAGTGAGATAGTTGTTAAGTGAATTTTGTCTCATTGATTCTTAAGTGAATCGCTGCAGTTGCTCAGTTAGTGATGTGATTGTTAAGCGAATCCAGCTTCCCCATTGACATGGCTCGTCATGCGATCCCCACTACAACCATCATAAATATGAGTCAGTGGCCAAGCGTCTGAATTTTGATCACATGATCACGGGGACGCTGTGATGGTCGTAAGTGTGGAAAAAACAGAAGTCCCTTTTTTCAATGCCGTTGTAACTTCAAATGGTCACTAAAGGGAATGTTTGTAAATCGAGGATTACCTGTAGTAGCAACATTGATTGATGCCCTAAATATTTTAGGATTAATTGAGATGAAAGGACTCTGCATTGTGCTTTTAGCAAGCAGAGGCCTTGGCCTCTTTTTAACATGCTCCATTCACTGTCACTAGTTTCTAGACAAAATGGCCTACTCTATTTTGGATTTATTTGGCTCAGATGCTCTGAGTTACCGTAAAATTATGGTGCAAGATTATCCAAACTGGATGTGGTAGGGTGATCAAGTATATTATTGTGCTAATTAATTGGACCAATGGGTTTATATGTTATGGGAAGAAATATATATATGGTTCAGTTCCAAGCCAGAAGAAAGACACTGGAAACATGGAAAGATGGTTTATTGGTGAAGCAAAACCACATGGGTTTGTGGTTTTAGGCAGCTGACAAAATGGAGTTTAGAGGGGGGGTGTTATACCTTCTTTGGGCTTTGCACTTGAGCTTCCTGTTCCTGTGCAAGAACATGTATACTATTGGTTGTTGTCAGATTCCTATGCAGACATGGAAGGGTTATGTAGGGGTCACAGCTGGCTAAATAGGCAAAAGAGGAAATGCAAATCCTAGGTCTGGGATGGCTAACCTATGGCACGCGTGCCACAGGTGGCACATGTAGCCATATCAGTGGACACACCAGCTCAGCTCCGGCACACGCCAGCTAATTTTCGAGACTTCTAGAGAGAGCCCTAGAGAGGCTCTGGAGGCTGGGGACAGCAAAAAAGTCACTTCCTGTCCAGCCGCAAGTTGGGAAACAGGCCGTTTCAGGCTTCTGGAGGGCCTCTGAGGGGTGAGGAAGGCTGTTTTCACCCTCCCCAGGTGCATAGAGAGGATCTGGAGCCAGGTAAGAAAGAAAAATGGGCCTTCCCCGCCCATCCCCAGGCCCTCAGGAGGCAGGAAACAGCCTGTTTCTCTACTTCTGGTGGGCCCAGAAGGCCCAAAAATCAGCTGGCGCATGCCGGAGCTGAGCTGGCATGCCCACTGATATGGCTACATGTGCCACCTGTGGCACACATGCTATAGGTTCGCCATCACGGCCCTATAGCATTCTGGACAAATGGTGGTCCAATTTCTTCTTAAAAGCCTCCAGTGATGGAGCACCCACAACTTCTGTGGGCAAGTTGTTCCACTGATTGATTGTTCTAACTGTCAGGAAATTTCTGCTTACTCTAGTTGGTTGTCTCTGACCTAGTTTCCATCTGTTGCTTCTTGTCCTGCCTTCAGATGCTTTGGAGAATAGATGCTCCCCCCCTTTTTTTTTTCTGTGACAGCTTTTAGATATTGGAACACTGTTATATCACCCCTAGTCCTTCTTTTCACTAAACTAGACGTACCCAATTCCTGCAACCGTTTTTCATATGTTTTAGCCTCCAGTCCCCTAATCATCTTTGTTACTCTTCTTCACTGCAGACTTTCCAGAGTCTCAGCATCTTTTTTATATTGTGGCAATCAAAACATGATGCAGTATTTTAAGTATTTTGCAGTATTTATTAAGGCTTTATAAAATGGTATGAACACTTCACATAATCTTGATTCTTTCCCTATCCCTCTGTTAATGCAGCCTAGGATTGCATTACAATTGGCCCAGAATGCATGCAAACGTATACCAGAGGTGGGTTTCAGCAGGTTCTGACCGGTTCTGAAGAACCTGTAGCAGAAATTTTGAGTAGTTCGAGGAACCGGTAAACACTACCTCTGATTGGCTCCGCCCCCATCTATTCTCTGCCTTCAGAGTCCCAGCTGATTGGGAGGAAATGGGGATTTTGCAGTAACCTTCCCCTGGAGTGGGGAGGGAATGTAATGTTTACAGTATTCTTCCCCTGGAGTGGGGACGGAATGGAGATTTTACAGTATCCTTCCCTGCCACGCCCACCAAGCCACACCCACCAAACCGGTAGTAAAAATTTTTTGAAACCCACCACTGTCATATACATTCTTTAAATATAACTAGTAGAAAGGAGGGAGAAAGGATTCATTAGTTGAACTTTATAGCATCCAGGGATGAGGAATAGCAATAGCAATAGCACTTAGACTTATATATCACTTCACGGTGCTTTTACAGCCCTCTCTAAGCGGTTTACAGAGTCAGCCTCTTGCCCCCAACAATCTGGGTCCTCATTTTACCCACCTCAGAAGGATGGAAGGCTGAGTCAACCTTGAACCTGGTGAGATTCGATCTCCGAAATTACAGGCAGCTGGCAGGCAGCAGAAGTAGCCTGCAGTACTGCCTTCTAACCACTGTGCCACCGAATGCTTCTCGTTCAGTTCCAAAAAACATAATTTAGAATATAATTTGATCGCTTGAATTGGGACACCCAAATTGATCTGATTTGCATGCTGAAAATGTTACAGGCCCCTATGTGAAAGCTATCCAAATCGGATTGGATTATATTGATTCAGAGGTGCTCAGTTCAACTATTTAAGCTCGAATCAATTCTTGCGTGGGGGCAGGAGGGAAACCGACTTGATTCTGCGATTTGATTGAATTGCTTTTGAAGTAGATCTTGGCGTCATGCAAATGCACGCCCCTTCCTGCAATTCCACACCTGAGCAGAGAAATAAAGCGACACGCGGGTCTGTCCTTTGAAAAATTACCCTTACAATCAAAAGTAGCTACACAACTCAGTGTTCAGAGCTTAAAACAGAACTCAGCAGCCTTTGTTACCTTGAAATGCTGTTCATGCTGATTTTCCCCAACGTGTGTAATGATCGCTCGCTGCACGATCTCAACTCTGCCTATCCAGATGTGTTAAAATCCCCAGTCAGCGCTGTTTCAAATGCATTTGTTGGGTGCCAGATAGGGGAAGACTAATACAAACATGTTTCCACAGAAAAAAACCGCTGTCAATTAATTCACTTCTGTTGGGATTAGTAAGGGCCTTTGTTTGTTTTTGCAGCTGTAATTCCTCTTAAGCTCTTCATCTTTTTTTTTTTTAATCATTTGGTAAGAAGCATAGGCTTCTCCAAAATTCCCCAGCACATTGCAATCATTTCAGTAGCTTCCTGTGATTAAGAATATATTGTGATGCTGTATTCAAGGCACTGTCCTGTTTTACGCTCTAGTAATTATCTATAAGCCCTTTTTAATCTAACACATATGTAAAGTCTTAGAAACAATGTGAAGTGGGGGATTAGACTGTAGGTAGAGGACTAAAGTCTTAACTAATGTTCTCCATTTTAAATCTTGCCACTCTTGTGAACTTAGCCGGTGGCTTCCTGCTACTCTGTCAGGGAGAAATTAATTTTTCTATCAAAGCAAAGGAGCCATCAGCATTTGGATCAGTGTCTCTTTTTTTTCAGGGGTCTAAGATAACTTGCCATGGCCAACTCACCAGGGCCAATTGAAGGAATCATGGGTGGAAACTGATCAAGGAGAGATTCAACCTAGAAATAAGGAGAAATTTTCTGATAGTGAGAGCAATCAACTGATGGAACAGAAGTTGCCTTCGGAAGTTGTGGGAGCTTCATCACCGGAGGCTTTCAAGAAGAGACTGGACTGCCTTCTGTCAGAAATGGTGTAGGGTCTCCTGCTTGGGCGGGGGGTTGGACTAGATGACCTACATGGTCCCTTCCAACTCTCTTAATCTGTATCTGTATCATGAGACAATTCTAGAAAAATGTTGGATAGATAGCATCACCACCAGATGGATTTGTAAGTGGCTGACAAACCGTACTCAACGAGTAGTCCTTAATGGTACTACATCTACATGGAGGGAAGTAAGCAGTGAGGTGCCACAAGGTTCTGTCTTAGGCCCAGTATTCTTCAATATCTTCATAAATGACTTGGATGAGAGAATAGAAGAGGAACTCATCAAATTTGCAGATGACACTAAGCTGGCAGGAAGAGCCAACACACCAGACGACAAGCTCATGATCCAAAAAGATCTTGACAGACTTGAACAATGGGCCCTGTCCAGCAAAATGAAATTTAATGTGGAGAAAGGAAAGGTATTACACTTAGACAGGAAAAAGCCAAAGTACAGATTAGGTGAAACCTGGCTCAAAAACAGTAACTGTGAGGGGGATCTTGGAGTCTTAGTGGGCAATCACTTAAACATGAGTCAGCAGTGTGTGGCAGCAGCCAAAAAAGCTAATACAATCCTTGTTTGTATAAACAGAAGCATAGAATCAAAACCCCATGAAGTATTAGTGCCACTTTATAAAATGTACTGCCTCCACGTTGACTCACCACATTACGAAAAAAAAAGTTGAGAGCTTGGAAAAAGTGCAAAGAAGAGCAGCTAAGATGATCAAAGGCCTGGAGACT
Organism: Pituophis catenifer annectens; assembly: GCF_029215685.1. Taxonomy (NCBI): domain Eukaryota; kingdom Metazoa; phylum Chordata; class Lepidosauria; order Squamata; family Colubridae; genus Pituophis; species Pituophis catenifer. The sequence continues at coordinate 8,151,877 of NW_027256896.1, read as the reverse complement.
AAAACATATGAAGAACGGTTGTAGGATTTGGGTTTTTTAAAATCCTTTTTAAAGAAAAGAAGAATTAGGGGAACATAAGAGCAGTATTCCAGTATTTGAGGGACTGCCACAAAGAGGAGGGGTGTCAATTTATTTTCCAAAGAATCAGAAGGCAGGATTGGAAATAATGGATGGAAAGTAACCAAGGAGAGAAGCAACCTGGAATTAAGGAGAAACTTCCTAAGAGTGAGGACCAAGGCTGAAATCCAGCAGGTTCTGATAGGTTCTGGAGAACTGGTAGTGGAAATTTTGAGCAGTTCAGAGAACCGGCAAATACCACCTCTGGCTGGCCCCAGAGTGGGGAGGGAATGGAGATTTTGCAATATCCTTCCCCTGGAGTGGGGTGGGAATAGGGATTTTGCAGTATCCTTCTCCTGCCATGCCCACCAAGCCACACCACGCCACCAAGCGACGCCCACAGAACCAGTAGTAAAAAAAATTGGATTTCACCACTGGTGAGGACAATTAACCAATGGAACAGCTTGCCTTCAGAAGTTGTGGGTGCTTCATCACTGGAGGCTTTTAAGAAGAGACTGAACATCCACTTGTCTAAAATTGTATAGGGTCTCCTGCTTGGGCAGGGGGGGTTGGACTAGAAGACCTCTAAGGTCCCTTCCAACTCTGTTATTCTCTTATCTGTTTCTGCTATCAATCTTAGCAGGTTTAAGATGTGTGGATTTCAATTCCCAGTATTCTCAAGTCAATACTGGTTTGCTAGATTGTGTGCAGGTGGGTTCAAATAGCTTGTCCTTCACAGCTTGTTATTTCATTCCTTGCTCCTTGGATCCTCCTTACACTTCCGTTAAACCAAGAATCTCTTCCATGGTGGGGATTTTTCACCATCCATATTATCAGCACTAAGAAGATGTTGAATATGGAGGCATCCTAGAAAGAAAAATGTATTCTTTCCTAATTCTGAGAAAACGTCTTCCTAGTGGTTCTTCTTACTGCTTGTTGAAAAACTTGGAAAGTCCATTCGCGTCCAGCTTTACCGAAATTATTTTAAATATCTTGGTTTGATTGTGGTGGCCAATTATTCTGGAATTTTGAGGAGTACGTTTTCCTTTCCAAAAATGGAAAGATGCCATTTCACTTCGAGTGAGAAAAAGTCAAACAAATAAGAGAGCGGTTGAGGAGGGATCAGGGGGAAAAAAAAAGAGCAAACTTTTTAATAAAGTGGAACCTTCTAAAGGAGAGCTGCTAAATTATTTAATGGTGCTGCAATATTAAATTGATTTGCCACTTTCCTGCATTTTCATCTGATTATTTTAGAGCTGTAGTTTGAAAGAAAGTGTCTGAGGGAAGTTACCCCTCTCTTAGAAGAATGAAATGTTTTGGGAAATATTACAAAAGGCAGAATATTATATTTCCCTAAAGGAGAAACATGCTTGGAAAGCAGTCCCCACCTTTGTTAATAGCCCCAGCAGGACTGGGCCAGCCTATCTACAAGACAAAAGATCTTCAGCCTCAGGGTGATGGGATTAGACCTCACTCAAGATCCAAACCAGGGCAAAGCCATTAAGACACAATAGGAGTTGGCCAATACCCTTTCAGAACACAAGTCTCTTCATTACATCATCACCCAGCAAGCTCCAACCAAACCTGAGAGCTCAGACAACCTCAGCTATGACCCCTGCACAGTCCCATGGGAGTCTAACAGCAGCCAATAGAATACATGTCCTTGCACAGGAACAGGAAGCTCAAGTTCAAAGCCCAAGAGAAGGTATAAAAGCCATCCGCTCTCCACTTCATGCGGTCAGCTGCCCAGGACCTCAAACCCATGTGGTCCTGTCCATCAATAAACCATGTTTCCAATCAGCCTCCATGTTTCCACTGTTAATGACAAACTGCTGTCAGGATGATGGAGCAGGAAAAAGGGGTCGAAGAAAATGCATTGGAGTTACTTGAACTCTCTTGGAGTTTGAATCCTCCAAGCAAAACTAAAGAAGTTGTTTACACAGGACTTCTGAGTGATGTTTTGACATATTGGGTCACTGTTGGAAGGCGAGGTAACATTCCAAATTTTATGTGGCATTGCATCGTGGTTTGTCACAAATTAGATGTTCAAGCAGAAAAGGGAGGCTATTCTGAATTTCTGTTGTTATAGAGCTGTGCGGACAATGTGTTCCAGTTTCCTGAAACTTTTCTTCCACAAAATAATGGCTTCTGTTTTCCTTTTTTTTAAAAAAAATATTTTTTATTATTAAAAAGTACAAACAAACATACAAACAACAACAAAACATACAAAACAAATAAACATAAATCAAATCTTTACATCTTCTTTTCAAATTTGTCATATCAGTGATCTGTATTTATATTTATACCTTTTCTCTGTCTTTTTCTACTGTACCTCTTGTATCTATATTCCTAATACATCCTCTCTTTATCTTCTCTTAATCTACATATTTAATTCACTATTTTCCTTAAATGGTACCTAATTTCTTATATATGGTTTTTGTCTTCTTATTTGTATCTTTATCTTTTTTCTTTCTTGTTCTCCAACCAGTCATACCATTTCTGCCATACTAAGTAATAGTCCGATTCCTCCTTTTCCTGTACTTCTTTTGTAAGTTTGTCCATTTCTGCACATTCCATAATTTTATTAATTATTTTATCTTCTGTTGGTGTATCCTTATTCTTCCAATTCTGGGCAAAAACTATTCGTGTTGCCGTTAATATATGGATAATTAAATATTTTATTTCTTTTTCATATTGCCCTGTAATTATTTCTAATAAAACTGTTTCTGGCCTCATTTCAATTTTTTGGTGTATGGTAAAACAATTTTGGCAAATGATTAGAATACAATAGAGGAAACCATACACCAAAAATGGCTTCTGTTTTCCTATTTCACTCTCAAGTGTTCCAAAGTTCCTTGGCCATTTTTAGAGTGGTCCTTGGTGCTCTCTGAGCTTGGTTGCTTTCTTCCAGACGTTTCATTACCTAAACTAGGTAACATGATCCGTGTTAGACAACATCATCATCAGAAGCAGATTATGTGGTTTAGGTAATGAAATATCTGCAAGAAAACAACCAAACTCAGAGAGCACCCCCTCATTTCAACCCTGAGCTATAAATATTCTCATTTCTTGGTACTTTTTAGAGTATATTGTTGAGTTTCATTTATGAAATGGCAAGTAATCATCTTCCTCCCTCCCTCTCTCCCTCCCTGTTCCTTCCTTCCTTCCTTCTTTCTTTCCTTCCTCCCTCTCTCCCTCCCTGTTCCTCCCTCCCTCCCTTCCTTTCTTCCTTCCTTCCTTCCTCTCTCCCTCCCTCCCTCCCTCCCTTCCTCTCTCTCTCCCCCTGTTCCTCCCTCTCTTCCTCCCTCTTTCTTCCTTTCTCTCTCCCTCTCTCCCTCTCTCCCTCCTCCCTCCCTTCCTCCCTCCCTCCCTTCCTCTCTCTCTCCCTGTTCCTCCCTCTCTTTCTCCCTCTTTCTTCCTCCCTCCCTCCCTCCCTCCCTTCTTTCCTTCCTCCCTCTCTCCCTCCCTGTTCCTCCCTCCCTCCCTCCCTCCCTCTTCCTCCCTTCCTCCCGCCCTCCCTCTTCCTCCCTTCCTTTCTTCCTCCCTTCCTTCCTCTCTCTCTCCCTCCCTCCCTCCCTCCCTCCTTCCCTTCTTTCTTGTCAGGTGTGAAAGATCAGGTCCACACATGAAGGTCACATTAAACTGATTTCTTGCTACTCAGGCTTCTACACAGGAATTTTCTCAAGTAGTGATTAGCAGCGTCAGCTACAGATAAGGTACCCTTCCTGGGTTTTACTTGATCAGGGGTGTCAAACTCACATCATAACGGTGGTGTCACGAGACATATCGGGAATTTTTCCCCCTTTGTTAAACTGCCAACGTTTAAACCCAACGGCTTGTTGCTGCTCTTTTAAGCCTTATGGGAGGGGCCAATCATCTTCTGACCTTACTCCTGAGTTGTCCTTTTTGCTTCAGCTGCTCTTGTCTTCTGGCAGCTTTGCGCATGCATGTACTAGGAACAGGCTCCTCCTGTTCCTCTGCCCTTTCTGCTGTCCGCCTCTGGAGGTTCCAGAGTCCACGCATCACTCCCAGATGGCCCTGGCCTCATCTCTGCCTCTGACGCAGAGCCCTCGTCCGGGCCCTCCCCTGACTCCAGGACTGGCCCATTGTCCTCCCCAGCCTCCTCACTGTCCAACTCCGCTGCCAGCTCTGCAGACTGCTGGCGGACCACGACACCTGGAGGGTGCCCATCCTATCTGATGTGGGATGGGTAGATACTTTCAGGAAGCAGCAGTCTCACAAGTAAACTGGGGGTGGGGATTGCTTCAATTTGGTGTATGGTACAAAGTCAACCACTGTGATTTTAATTTGTAATTGAGTGCGTAGTTGAACTTAACCAATTGTGATTTATTCAGCAAAATACGGTTAAGGCAATCAATGATTAATTCAGCACATGAGGGTCTTCATGAGACTATGTGATCATGTGCTGAGCCTCTGGTGCTGAGTACCCATCCTTTGGAGAAGGATAACAGATGTTTGATTTTGCCACTCCTGGAGCTGATGGTCCAGGTGTTGATACTATAAATGCCACAACAACAAGAGAAGCACCAAATGCTTCTTTGTGGAGTCTTTGTCACGGTCTAGAATCATTTGTTCACTGCTGGGATCTTCACTGCTTGAAAGCTGAGTGGATTGATTTCCAGCCCAGCTGCAGAATAGTTGAAGTCACAGCAAAATCTTTGAAACGCTGCAACACTCTGGAGCTTTTGAGTGGTCCATCTCTTGCCTTCAATTGCTTCTGGGCTTCAGTCCTTCTAGTAGATCTTCTAAAAGGAAGATTAGATCATACAATATAGAACAACGGAGTTGGAAGGGACTTTGGAAGTCATCTAATACAACTCCCTTCACAACCAGGAGTCTATACAATTTCAGACAAGTGGCTGTCCAGTCTCTTCTTGAAAGCCTCCAGGAATGGGGTACTTACAATTTCTGAAGGCAAGCTATTCTGTTTGCTGATTGTTCTCACCCTTAGGAAATTTCTCCTTAGCTCTAGGTTGGTTCTCTCCTTGGTGAGTTTCCATCCATTGGTTCTTGTCTTGCCTTTGGGTGCTCTGGAAAATAATTTACTCCCCTCATCTTTCTGACAGCCCCTCAAATACTGGAACACTGCTATCATCTATATATATATATATAAAAGTCAAGTACAATTCACTCTTCATGAAATCTCCAGAACCATAAAGCCTACAAACTTAAAATTTGGCGTCTAGGTGCTTGCTAAGAAAGGATATTTTGAAATGACCATCAGATCTTTAGTATTTCATATACAGTATATTCATATACAGTATATTCACACCCTCTGATGCTAAGGAGTTAGACGTTCTACTCCCCTCCCCATCTGAAAAGAACTCTGTTCCAACTGCCAGTAGCCTTATATTAACATGCTCTGATGCTACCCCTTCACTAAATTGGGTGTGGGCATGGCCAGAGCATGACTCATCCAGCCTGTGGGCTGGGACATTCTACTCTCCCTCCCCCTCTGTTCCAACTGCCAGTTGCCTTATATTAACATGCTCTGATGCTACGGAGTTACACATTCTACATTAAGTTTCAGGTTTAAGTTATCAATCCCAGTCACATAGTTTCGTAGCGAAGCACAGGCGTCCAGCTAGTATATCATATAGTTTGGCTGTTGCATTTGCAGATCTCTGAAAAAAGATCTGGACAGATTTTTGCACAAAACATTAAGTAAAATGAAAGGGTGGGTGAAAGATATGAACTATATAACAACAATGCGTATTAACATCCCTTCTGTGTGAAGGGATGTTATTACTCTTGGATTGGCAATTGTTCAGGACAAGGCCATGATTAAGTTCTCATCAGTCTCAGCATATGAAACTTTTCAAAGGAACAGAAAACTATGCATTGTTTTCAAGCTGTTCTGAAGATTGAGGAAAACAAATATAAAAGATGTGACAGAGTCAAAAGAGGAATCAGAGTTGCTATGCAGTCAGAAGTGGTCCAAATCCAGTCTCTCTTGAATTCTTTTGACCCTTATTTAGTGCCAAAATAGTGCTAACAGTTGACTAGATTCTTGTGTGTAGGCGTGAAAAATAAATCAGTTTAATTGGAACATAATGTGCGGCCTTGGTCTTTCCACCTGACAGAAAATTATGGTAACAAAGACTGCACTGAATTTGTGCAATTAAGGCAAAGTCAAAAAAAAAAAAAAAAAAAGGAGAGAACTAAGTATTAAATTTTTTCTAACAGTGTCTAAGGTTAAGCCAAGAACCCTTGGGTGGAAGCTTTACAGAGAGAGAATCAAATTGGGAATAAGGAGGAATTTCAAGAGCTGATAAGTAGTGGAACAGCCGATCTTCTGGAGTTCTATCACTGGAGGCTTTTATCACTTGAGGTTTTCAAACAGAAGGGACATAATAATAATAATAATAATAATAATAATAATAATAATAATAATAATAATAATAATAATAAAATAGGTAGAATTAGTGGGACATAATAGTAGAGTCAGCAGAATTGGTTTGACTTGCTGTTTTGCTTCTGTAAGAATTGCTTTGCTAAGAATTGGAATTGCCCCTGCCATTTGCTTCTACCAGTGATCTAACTTCTGTTATCTTGTTTTTTTGTACAACTCTGTGCCTGGTGGATATCTCAAGAAGTGGGGTATGTCATGGTTTGGCAGGGTTACATCGGGCAAACACCTGTGTTGCTAAGCACCCAGCCCCTCTGTTGCTAAGCACTCAACCCCCCCTGTTCCTTTCTGCACTGCCAAAGGAAGGCATGGGTCAGGGGGCCAGAATTGGGTACTAAACTGATGCCTCTGAAGGTATAAAAGGGCGCCATACCTTTCCCAAGGGGTGGCTATTTCTTACATACATTGTGTCTGTACGTTCTGTATATAGTTTCACGCAGTATTTTGTTTTGGCCAAAAATAAAATCTTCTTTTTGCAAGCCTCGTCTTGAGTCTCACTCTCTTTGGCATCTCAGTGGCTCGGGGAAACTTCTGGGACCTTACAAAACAAAAGTTGGATACCCATTTGTTTGGGATGGTCTGAAGATTCCAGTTTTGGGAGCAGGGTATAGATTAAAACCTCCAAGGTTATAAATCTCATAATTCTGTGGTTCTACTAGCAAAATTCCTCATCAGTGTCCCAGAGGAAAATGCACCACAGAGTCATATTTAGTTCCGTTAGGTCTAAACTTCATTTTTAAAGAGCTTACATTTGTCAATCCTGCTCCTTTGTCTTGCCTGAAAAATCTTTTCTTCCTTTGAGTTCATCCACCGCAGCCTTGCTTAAGTGGGCAATCCTTCCCCCCACCCCATAAACACCAAGAAAAAAGTCCACTTGCTATTCTTGGCATGAAATTTTAGCTTCCAACATCTGCACTTGGTTTTACGTCTTCTGTCTCTTCGTCTCCACTTAAGCTTCCCATGTGTGTGTTGCCATTTTCAGGGGTGTCTCTGTCAACTTTTCAACCAGCTGCCACAACTGTAAGAGCAGCGTTAATGACTAGAGGCTGCGAACTTTTGCTGCTGCCTTTAGAACTTTAATTGCCTTTTTTTTGCTGTTGTCTAGTTGTATTGTTAACAAAGACATATAGGACCGAAACACATCTAATGACCAATGCAATTAATTGGCAAAGAGAAACAAACCTAGAGCTAAGGAACTACCGTATTTTTTGGAGTATAAGGCGCGCCAGAGTATAAGATGCACCTTAGTTTTTGGGGAGGAAAATAAGAAAAAAGCTGATTGGCAGGTGGATCGGCCTCCCAGAATACCCCCAATCAGCTGTTCCCAGTGGTGAATTTTACCAACAGGTTCCTTGGTTCTGAGCTCTGTGCTTTGCTTTTTTTGGCTTTTTTTCCTGCCTCTGAAACTTCTGAAACTCTGTTTCAGAAAAAAAAAAATTCCTGCCTCTAAAAGCCTCCGAAACAGCTTCAGGAAAAAAGCCTCGGAAGTTCTGTTTGGGGGCTTCTTTTCTGAAGCTTCGTTTCTGATGCTTTTTTCAGCCTCTGAAACTTCCGTTTGAGAAGCTGGGTGGGGCTACATTCGGAGTATAAAATGCACCCAGATTTTCACCCTCTTTTTTTGGGGGAAAAGGTGCGACTTATACTCCGAAAAATATGGTAATTGGCAAATGTTGCTGATAAACCTTGTCCGGTAGCTTTTGAGCTACTGGACTAGCATAATGTTCAATCTTCAGCCCACAGGACTGTTTCTTGGCAGAAAGACTGGTGGAATGTAAAATGCAACTTATCTGCAGCACTGCCCCATCAAATTAGCTGTGTCGTGCTTGTGTGACTTGTAGCTCCCATTTGTTGCTTATTGCTACTATTTCACGAGAGGTTTTGCACATCAGGTTTTTAAGTTGTCTTCCCCCTCTGGCATTTTTCTATATGCTTCAGATGGTGTTGACACTGATTGTGTATCCTCTTAGTATCTGTGCTATGCTTGCTTATTTCTTTATTGGTATCTTGGTATATTTTTTATTTATTTATTTAGTTAGTTTGTCAAACACATATAAGATAACAGATATAAGTATAAACATGATTATGAATACAGGAATGGATACGAATAAATGGGGACTGTAGGACAGGGATGGAAGGCACGTTGGTATGTTTATGCATGCCCCTTACAGACCTCTTAGGAATGGGGTGAGGTCAACAGTAGACAATCTAAGGTTAAAGTTATGGGGGTTTGGAGATGTAACTACAGAGTCGGGTAGTGCATTCCAGGCATTGACCACTCTGTTGCCAAAGTCATATTTTCTCCAATTGAGTACTTTGAGTTTGTATCTATTGTGTGCTTGTGTATTATTGCGGTTGAAGCTGAAGTAGTCATTGACAGGTAGGACATTGTAGCAGATAATTTTGTGTAATACGCTTAAGTCAGACCGAAGGCGGAGTAGTTCTAGGTTGTCCAAAATTTCAAGCCTGATGGCACAAGGGATTCTGTTGTGAGCAGAGGAGTGGAGGACTCTTCTCGTGAAATAACTCTGGATTCACTCAATTATATTAATGTCCGATGCAATGCGGGTTCCAGGCAGATGAGCTGTATTCACCTTTATAAACAAAACAAAACCCCACTAGTATCTCCTTAACTACAATAAAGAAACACTATCCATGGATTAAACTGGGGAGGTATATTTTGGCTTGGCACCAACCTAAATCATAAAAATGGTACCCTTTATATATCTATTTTAACAAAAAAAAAAAAAAAAACCACAAGTTTTTAATGTGTAAGATGAATTCCAGAGTTCAAGTAATGGAGGGCACTGAAATTTAAATTAATGATTAAATATTAAAAGCAAAGGGCATAACTCCTTAGCTTGATCTTTCCAGTATAAATAGTAATTCAGCCGACCTTTAGCATAACATTTATTCTTGAAGCTGACCTTTATAATCCATTCATGGACATTTTTTTTTTTTTAAAAAAAACCCCTCATTGAACTATGTATGTTGCTTGCCACATTCTTCCTTGCTTTGCATTCTGGAGTCTTTTATTAATTGATAGCGGCAGTGGTGGGATTCAAGTAATTTAACAACCGGTTCTCTGCCCTAATGATTTCCTCCAACAACTAGTTTGTCAAACTGCTCAGAAAGTTAACAACCGGTTCTCCCGAAGTGGTGCGAACTGGCTGAATCCCAACACTGGATAGCAGGGAGATAATGGATTAGTCCATGTTAATTGAGGGGGTGGGCAGGTTTAATTAATAAGCCCATTCCCACTTAACATTTTTTGAATTTTTAAATGACTTTTTTAAAAGAAAGTAGGAAATTTGTAGTTAAGGGCCCAGTTTTAATATAACCTCTTGTAATAACATCTGCATTTAAAATTCATTTCATCTCAAGGGGTGGTTGATTCGTATGTGACACTGAGCTATGGTTTATTGAGTTGCCAGGTGTCCACTATTTGAGCGGACAGTCCGCTTTTTTCACATTATGTTCACTATTTTTTTTCACAAAATAGTGGACATTTTTTTTATTCAAAAGCTTTATGATGAAATGGTACGTAATCTAAAGCTGTACAGTCTAAGAGAATAAGGATAGGAGAATCACGTTTTGTCTTTTTTTTCATAAGTTAGAATGAAAGAGCCAGCTCCGAGTTTACTGAAACTATTCCAGTATTGTGCATCAATTCCGGTATCAAATGCAAACGTTGAACGAATTTTCAGCGTCATGGGAAATTTGTGGACTGACGAATGTAACCGACTGCTTGTACCATCAGTTCGAAGTGAACTTTGTATATTTTTTAATATTTCTCAACGTTGTACTAAAATTAAAGAATTATTCCTTAAACACAAAGAATTGATCAAAGCTGCTCAGTCAAATAAAAAATACACACGACAGCAAAGTAAAATGTAATTTAATATTTTACATATTATTATAATATATTTGATGCTTTGAATTTTAAGTAAAGTTTTGAAGTGATTATTTTAATACGTGTTAAAATATTTGTAAGAAAATATATAATTTAATTGTAATTTTTTTTAAAAAAAATTACTACTTAACCCCCCCCCCCCCCCCCCCGCTTGTCGCTTTGGAAGCAGACCTGACAACTCTACAGGATTTACTGCAGAAATACAGTACAGACTTCTATCTGGATTTGCACAGCAGGGTCTAAATTACATGCTACACATTTTATAAGCCATAATGGGTAAAGGTCAAGGTTCCCCTCACACATATATGCTGGTCGTTCCCAACTCTAGGGGGCGGTGCTCATCTCCGTTTCAAAGCCGAAGAGCCAGTGCTGTCTGAAGACGTCTCTGTGGTCATGTGGCCAGCATGACTCAATGCCAAAGGCGCACGGAACACTGTTACCTTCCCACCAAAGATGGTCCCTATTTTACTACTTGCATTTTTTACGTGCTTTCGAACTGCTAGGTTGGCAGAAGCTGGGACAAGTAACGGGAGATCACCGCATTACACAGCACTAAGGATTCGAACTGCTGAACTGCCGACCTTTCGATCGACAAGCTCAGCGTTTTAGCCACTGAGCCACCACGTCCCCTGCCTAAGCCATAATAGTTGCATTCAAAAACAAAACAAAACAAAACAAACGTTAGAGGTTTGTATGGCACACCAGAGTATCTGAATCCATCTTTTAAAATCAATCTATGGGTTTTAAGACCCTTGTTTTTATTGTGCCTTTCCTGGGTGAAGATTTTCTCCTATTTCTCATCCTTTTACATATTTCATTAAACGCCATAACATTAATAAATGTAAATAGGAAAGCTACTTATTTTTACCCTTAGCATCGTTTTTTTTTTTAACCTAACTTTAACATAGTTTTTAATAGTATACTTGATACATGCAATATTCTTGTGTCTTTCTGTTGGAATCTGAAATAAGCTTGAGGCAACTGCTCGCTTCTTAAACTGTCTTCTCACTGTTCCCAGGGAGATTTTGGCTAAAGGATTTCCAATTATTTCTTGGTCTGTTTACACAGTTTAATCTATAATATTTTCATGGAAACAATGTTTTTAATTATTTCAGGACCTTTGTGGTTCAGAAGCTAATGCGTGTGGTTTAAGGTAAATAGTGAATACAATTTAAATGTACAGATAATATACCTCAAATGCCTTTTAGCAAAAGTTTGCATTCAATTGCAGGAAATTAGTATTGGAATAAGTTTACAATACTATCTTTGGATATGCACTAATGACTGGGTTTTTTTTTTTTTAAATTAAATATGATTCAGTTTGTGAGATGAGAGAAGTGATGTAGCCAAAACTTTTATGGAGGCTGAATGATGTGATAGGTAGTATTGGAGAGAAGTAGAAATGAAAGAAATTGAAAATTTGCTAATTAAAAGTCCCATCCATCCATCCATCCATCCATCCAAGATAGATCAAGGCAGGGGTGGGCTTCAAAAATTTTAGCAAGGGGTTCTCTGCCCGGTTCTGGGTGGGCGTGGCCATGGTGGGTGTGGCCTAGTCAGCCTCTTGCCTCCGGGAAGGCAAAAAAAGCCTCCCCGGACTACTAGGCCCAAAACAGAGTTCGAGGGGGGCAGTGCCCCCCCCCAGCCTGTTTTTGCTCCCAGGGGGGTGCAGGAGGCCAAATGCTGCCTGTCACACCCCCTGGCCATGCCCACTATGGCCATGCCTATCTAGCCGGTCATTAGGGCAGAGAACCGGTTGTTAAATTATTTGAATCCCACCACTACTTAGAGAGAACTGTAAAGCACTATGAAGTGGCATACAGTATAAGTCTAAGTGCTTTTGCTATTGCTAATAATAATTTGTTTGTAACTCAGCTGCCAGAGTATGAATGATGCAAATGGGAGAATTAATTCTTCCAATTGCTTCTGATACTCTTTCAATTTATGGAATTGTAGTCTAAACACACTACTGTATATAGGCTTTAGAAGAGCCAGTTTGATGTAGTGGTTAAGGCACGGGTCTGCAACCTTAAACACTCAAAGAGCCATTTGGACCCGTTTCCCACAGAAAAGAAAACACCGGAAGCCACAAAACCCTTCCCGTGCTTGACTATTTCTTGAGCGGCTATTTCTTAAACATTCTGTTTTCTTCTGAAACTTTTGTTTTCTTGGATTAATCCATGGTTGGCCTACCAGGAGTTGAAAAGCTCAATAAAATGCATAATTTGAGTGACAGGGAGTTGCAGCAGAGGGGTGAAAGAGCCACATGTGGCTCCAGAGCCGCAAGTTGCTGACCCCTGGGTTAAGGCTAGAAACTGGGAGATTGTGAGTTCTAGCTCCACTTTAGGCCCAAAGCCAGCTGGGTGACCGTGGGCCAGTCCTTCTCTCTCAGCCCTAGGAAGGAGGCAATGGTAAACCATTTCTGAACTCTTGCTGAGAAAACTGCAAGAACTTGTCCAAGGGTGTGTTTGAGAATGAGACATGAATGAACAGAAGAAGAAGAAAAAATGTATGTTTTAGACAAAGCGATTGGGGTTCCTTTGATAAAGAGCTTGATGAAGTAGACCCATAACTATTTTTCATCGGTCACAATTAACAGGAAAGCACTCAACTCAAAGTGTACTAAACCTTTTCCCTGGGAATAGAATATTCAAACTGAGTGGTATATTGCGTTTGTAGATGCTAGCCGTAATTTTTTTTTATCTGAAGGGCCGGTGAGTTACATAAAGGGTAACGCTTAGGTTAAATTGACCTTGAAATTGACTTCCTTATTTTATGACTTTCTGAAGGGAAATTGCTGTGGTTTTTTTCTCCCCTTTCATCCAACGTGAAACAATTTACATGGTAATAAATGAGAGAGATTGTTCGATGTATGGCTAGAACATTGTTGAACTTCGAAATGGTGTTATTGTTCTCGCTTACATTCATTTCTTAGCCTGAGGGATACATGCTATTTTTTTTTAAAGAATCTGAGAGCAAGAAGTTCAAATTTATTTATTTATTTATTTTCTCTAAAGGCAGATACCAGACGGTGATGTTAATATCCAAAATTTGACCCTCAGATGATGCTTTGGAAAAATTATATGTTAGTTAGTTAGTTAGTTTAGTTTATTTGATTTATATACCATCCTACTCCTACTTATCTACTCAGGGTGGTGAACAGCCACAAGATAAAAACACATAAATACAAAATTTAAAAGCAGAATAAAACCGAATTAAACAATTTGGCCGAAGACAGATTTAAAACACCCCAATAAATGAAGAACAAATTAAAATTTGTGGTTTAAAAAGGGAAAAAGGGGAAAAAAAATAGGCCAGGCCAGCCTGGTGGAATAAAAAGATCTTGAGAACGCGGTGGAAGGTGCGTAGATCCGGAATCCTCCGTATCTCCGGGGGGGAGCTCATTCCAGATGTCAGGTTTAAGTCTCTGATAGGAGAGACATAGAGCACAAAGGCAGAATTTATTTAGCCAAGATTAATTGAATAAACCACAGCTGATTCACAAAAGTGGCAAAATGTGGCTTCTTCTTCTTCTTCTTCTTCTTCTTCTTCTTCTTCTTCTTCTTCTTCTTCTTCTTCTTCTTCTTCTTCTTCTTCTTCTTCTTCTCCTCCTCCTCCTCCTCCTCCTCCTCCTCCTCCTCCTCCTCCTCCTCCTCCTCCTCCTCCTCCTCCTCTTCTTCTTCCTTCTCCTCCTTCTTCCTCCTCCTCCTCCTCCTCCTCCTCCTCCTCCTCCTCCTCCTCCTCCTCCTCCTCCTTTCTGTGTCTAGATCAAATTTTAAACTGCCAGAAAGAAGTCACTTTCTTGGCTTTCTTGTTGGCCAAAAATAAGTCATATTTTTGGTAGTAAGTGACTTACCAGCAGATCGGCTGCCTTGAGCGTCTCTCCACGCAGGCAAAATGTGTTTGATTTTGGTGGTCATCTCAAATGATCTCTTAGGGTTCTTCTTCTGTCAGGGAAGAAATTCGATGAAGGACTAAAATGACTTAGTTGTAGGCATGATATCAATGGAGGTCCAAAGCTCTCAAAGGTTGAGAGCTAATGGCAGATTTGGGGGGCAGTGAAAAGCATCAGTGATTGGGCTGGAGTCCACTTTGACATGGATCAGGCTTATCACCACCATCTTTCCATTTCTGAGCTTGCCACACATTGGTGGGAGGAGGGAGCTCTGGAATGTCAGACCAGACAGCAACAACAGGTCATCCTGTGGGAACCAAGGTCATCACAACCGGTGCTGGCCAGAGACAGAAGGGTGTTGCCAAAGAGATGCTAGAATATCTAATTGGACAATGTGATGTGTGACAATGAGGGAGGGCATTATCTAGTCTTTAATTATACAGAAACTATGGGAAATACTTAGAGCTCGTTTTGTTTTCACCCGTGCCAAAATGATGTACTCAATAAAATAGTTCTTTGAGAAAGCTGAAAGTCTCAGAGCACTGAATTGGTTGGGTTCATTAGTCGGAACCTTGATAGCTGGGAAAAGAACTTGAGAAGAATCCTGAGGGTGGGTCAAGCCAATGATAGTCCCACAAGGGACAACCAAGATCATTCAAGAAGTTCATAGGCATGGATTCCATGCCTATGTTCTAATTTTACTGGCCAACAGTTGGTACTTAAGCATTGTTGCCTAACATAGCAAGTAACCAAGAAATAATGTGTAATATATAATAATAATAAAAAAATAGGCATGAAAGCCAGCTGGGTGATTTGGGACCAATCACCAGGAGATGGTGAGTTCTAGTCCTGCTTCAGGCATGAAAGTTGTCTGGGTGACTTTGGGCCAATCACCAGGAGACTGGAAGTTCTAGTTCTGAAATCCTTCCTTAGGTATGAAAATTGGCCGGGTGACTTTGGGCCAATCACCAGGAGACTGGGAATTCTAGCCACACCTTCAGCATGAAAGCTGGCTGGGTGACTTTGGGCCAATCAGCAGGAGACTGGGAGTTCTAGTTCTGAATTCCTTCCTTAGGTATAAAAGTCAGTTGGGTGACTTTGGGCCAATCACCAGGAGACTGGGAGTTCTAATGCTAAGTTCTAAGGCGTGAAAACTGGCTGGCTGACTTTGGCCAATTCGTCTGTCTCACCCAACCCACCTCAGCAGGTGGTTGTTATGAGGATAATAGAAGATGGAAGGAGTAATAGGTATGTTCACTGCCTTGAGTTACTTATAAAGTGTGTATGTGTGTGTGTATAATAAATTAATAAATCATCACAGCAAATAGATATTGGTAGTCCTATATTTCATGAAGTTGACCAATACCCTTTTAAATTCATCCAAATTACTGGCAAACGCCATATAGAACAAGGAAACCGGGTTGTCTGAAATGGATGCCTCTCGCTAAACCATGTTTTCCTTTTTGTATTTTTAAAAAATATAATCGAGCTGAAGAGTCACTTGCTGTTTGTAGATCTAGGTGTTTGGTTTTTCAGCCCAAGCAGAAAGACATTTGAAGTAAATGAGGAAAGCATGAAAATTAAATATTTATATTATATTGAGGGGTTTCCCCCCCTTTTTTTCTTCTTTTTTAAATATTTATAAAGAATACAGGTGCTTTGGCATTAAGCTTAAAAATGTACATTTCTTTTTTTATGTCAGCGTGCTTTGCTTGGTAGTATTGGTATGAGTAAATTCTGTTAAGCATTAATTGTATACCTTCAGTAATTATCTGTCATTTGACAGTTGTTATCTTTTTTTGAAAATATATCTTGATTTTAAATAAACATTATTTTAAAAAGAAAATAAAAGGGAAGGAAAAAAAAGCTGTTGTTACCTCTTAAGGATAAGGTAACTGGCTACCTAACTCTGTAGTTGGTGGAAGGAGATAATTAATTCTTTCCCAAAAAAACAGATAAACATCCAGGGGTGGGCTTCAAAAATTTTAGCAAGGGGTTCTCTGCCCGGTTGCTGGGTGGGTGTGGCCATGGTGGGCATGGCCTAGTCGGCTTCCTGCACCATGGCGGGAGGGCAGGGTGTTTTTGTCCTCCCCGGGATCTGGAGGCTTTCCTTGAGCCTCCAGGAGGGCGAAAACGGCCTCCCCAGGCTCCGGAGGCCCTCTGGAGGCCAGAAACGAGCCTGTTTCTGGCCTTCGTGAACTTCCGGTAGGCCCGTTTTTTGCCCTCCCAGGGCCTCCACGTGGGTCCTGCACTTACCTGCATCCAAAACAGGTCGCGTGGGGACTCTGGGGAGGGGAGGGGAGGGTGGGGTGGGTGGAGCCAGCCAGGAGTGGGATTTGGGGGTTCTCTGAACTGCACAGAATCTTAGCTAGAGGTTCTCCCAAAATCCCTGCAACCCCCCAGCAGCCCATCCCTGTAAACATCCCTCATTTTCATATACTGGGATATAATCAGAGACCTTGGGAAAGATGTCGGGTCCCTAGAAATAGTGCGGAGAAGAGCAACAAAGAACATAAGGAGTCTGAAGGCTAAACTGTATGATGAATGAGGGGTCCTTTGTGTTCTCTGAACTTTGGATGTTGTCTTGCATACGTTTCATTACCGAAAATAGGTAACATCATCAGTGCTCATGATGTTACCTAGTTTGGGTGATGAAATATTTGTAAGAAAACAACCAAGCTCAGAGAGCACCAAGGACCTCTCATTTTAACCCTGAGTTACAAATGTTCTCCTTTATTGGTACCACATGATGAATGGTTGAGGGAACTAGGTGTCTTCAGCCTAACAAAGAGAAGGTTCAGGACTGATATGATAGCTGTCTTCCAATACTTCAAAAGCCATCACAGAGAAGAGGGGGATAAAGCTCCAGAAGGCAGGACAAGAAGTAAGGTGGAAGTTTGTTAAAGAGAGATCCAACCTAAAAATAAGGAGAAGTTTCCTGACAGCAAGGACAATCGATCAATGGAACAGCTTGCTGTTGTGGCCCACCAGTGGCCAGCAGAGCTGGCCACAGATTTGCACAATGAGGAGGTTGAGGAAGAATGTGGGCCAGTCCTGGAGTCTGGGGAAGGCTCGGACGAGGGCTCTGCATCGGAGGCAGAGAGGGGGCCAGGGCCATCTGGTAGTTATGTGCTGCCTCCGGAGCCTCCGGAATCTGACATCAGCGAGGCATAAGAACAGTGTGAGCCTATTCCCAGTGTGCGCATGGACAGAGCTGCCAGAAGGCAAGAACAATTAATGGAAAAAAGGGTGACTCAGGAGTAAGGCTTGGAGATGATTGGCCCCTCCCATAAGACATAAAAGAGGAGCAAACGGATGTGAGCCTTTGCAGGAAGCAATTAGTTCACATAGTCCATTCAAGCTCTGAGAAGTCCATTTGACTCGGTGCTCCATTTGGCCTTGCAAAACTAATTGACAATTAGGTCCCTGGCAGCATTTCAAGGGAGATAAAGATGGGTGCTTATCAACATTACCCTGAAAGACGAGCAGACATCTGTTGGAATCTTCACAAACTGTTTGTGAATCGTTACGGGCTGTGAATGATCATAATTCACAGCCGTCTCAATAAAAGAGGTTTTTTGGGACTAAGATTGTGATATATGCTTTCTCAGGAAGCCTGGGTCAGAACACTTGCCTCCTGGGGTTGTGCATGCTCAATCAACAGAGGTTTTCAAAAACAGACTGAATAATCATATGACCAAGATGGTATAAAGTCTCCTACCTTGAGCTGGGGGTTGGCCTGGAGGTTCTCTGAGGTCCCTTCCAGAATAACAAAGTTGGAAGGGACTTTGGAGGTCTTCTATTCCAGCCCTCTGCTCAAGCAGGAAGCCCTATACCATTTCAAACAAACTGTTGTCCAATTTCTTCTTAAAAACCTCCAGTAATGGAGCTCCCACAACTTCTGGAGGCAAGTCATTCCACTGGTTTATTGTTCTCACTGTCAGGAAATTTCTCCTTAGTTCTAGGTTATTTCTCTCCTTGATTAGTTTCCACCCGTTGCTTCTTGTCCTGCCCTCAAGTGCTTTGGAGAATAGCTTTGCTCCCTCTTCTTTGGGGCAGCCCCTGAGATATTGGAAGACTGCTATCATGTCTCCCCTAGTCCTTCTTTTCATTAAACTAGACATATCCAACTCCTGCAACTGTTCCTCATATGTTTTAGCCTTCAGTCCCCTAGTCATTTTTGTAGCTCTTCTCTGCACTCTTTCTAGAGTCCCAACATTGTTTTTATTTCCAGTTCTGTGATTCTACATTTTATGTTCTAAGCAAGCAGGAGAGTTGTCAAATTTGTTTCTCATATCCTTCCTTCCCTCTCTCTCTCTTAATTCCAGAGCCATCAATCTGATGCTGCCGAAGTGACCCCGAACGCCAGGACTGGTCCACATGGTTCAGTAAGTTAAAACATTTTGTTGAATGGATTAGACTCTAAATCTACTCTTCCTGGGCCCCCCTTGCATTTTCTTTTGGTTTGTGGCTCTTTCCTCATCCATCTTTTTTATACGCGAGGGGTTCCTTGGTGGTCTCTGAGCTTGGTTGTTTTCTTGCAAATGTTTCATTACCCAACTAGGTAACAACATCAATACTAAAAGGGAGGGGGTTGAGGGAGGAGGAGGAGGAGGAGGACTGTGGGGTCCTTGGTGGTCTCTGAGCTTGGCTCTTTTCTTGCAGACATTTCATTACCCAAACTAAATAACTTCATCAGTTTATATGTGGATAGATGGCTCTTGCGTTGCTTGGAGCTAAGTGCATTTGAGATGACGAAATATTCTCAGAAATATTGACAAGAGGAGAATGGTGATTTGGTCATCAACGACAGGGGACAGGTTCAGAAAGGGATCCTGTGGAAGTTCATTAGAGATCTTGAGATATCCGTTTTGTATGTTGAACAATTGTTGGACATGTCATGTAATGGTGAGCTCAAAATGGAGTAAGTAAGAAAAAGGCTTTTCAGGAATCGCTTGGGGCAATGCTCAAACGATGCAAGGGGTTGGGAGGGAGATTGGAAAACCTAAATGAATAAATAAATAAAGTCAGGTTGGATAGGTGGAGAAAACCAAGTATTATAGGATTAAAATGAAGTTTATTTGTGAGTTAGCCTTTATCTCTTCCTTCCTTTCCTTCCTTCCTTCCTTCCTTCCTTCCTTCCTTCCTTCCTTCCTTCCTTCCTTCCTTTCCTTTCCTTTCTTTATTTCCTTCCTTCCTTATTTCCTTCCTTCCTTCCATCCTTCCTTCCTTCCTTCCTTCCTTCCTTCCTTCCTTCCTTCCTTCCTTCCTTCCTCCTTCTGTCCCTCCCTCCCTCATCCTATTTTTCTTTCTCTCTGTATCTTCCATACCGTCTACTGTCCTTCCTTCTTCCCTCCCTCCCTCCCTCCCTTCCTTCCTCCTTCCTGCCCTCCATTTTTTTTCTCTCTCTCTCTTCTATACAATCTCTATACTGTCCTCCCTCCCTCCCTCCCTTCTTTCCTTCCCTCCTGTGCCCTGGAAATCAAAACTAGGAAGACAGTGTACATTGAACTGTATTTCCTTCTTGGTGGCTGGAAAGAGATTTAAGTTAGAAGAAACCACCGTTCCAAATCATACATAGAGATTTTATGGACCAAATGATAATGTCTTCTCCACCTAGATTGTTAACATCTATTAAGTCCCAAGTACTTTTCAGGTTCATGCAGCTTTGTTTGTTTCACGAAATGGAACAGGTATCTACAAATACAAATATTTATACAACGGGAAATAATATCGGAGATGTGAGCCTTTGGAATCTGCACAATGAGGCTATATCTGTCAGGGAGAGAGTAATATATGTTTAGTCTGGCAAGATTCTGTCTATTGTGGCTAAGCAAATACAGAAGTGAACTCTGGCTGGCTTGTTCAACAATTGTTCTTGGGTTTAGCTTGACATTGGCCATGCTTCTAGGCATGCTAGGAGTATAGCTTTGGGATCATGTAAAAAGAGACTTCGGTCTCACCTAAAGACATCCTATCAACCATAAAGAGAAGGTGAAAAAGATAAAACCTAACTCAAGATTCATTGTCCTTTGTAGAATTTGGAACCTGCCAGATTGCAAATGGAGTAATTTCCAACGTTAATGGGTGTTGCTAATCTCGGTGCTGCATAATAAGTACAACGGAGTGGCTGAAATTCAGCATAACAGCCGTGAATAAACTTTAGCAATGTCAGCACCTGCGTGCAATTCTGCTGACGCTATTCTTCTTCCACAGGCAGGAGATGGAAAGTACTGCCTCTGCTTAGGAAGCTGGGGTTTGAGAGAGGTTTGCCTGTTTAGTTATGATTATTTTTGAGGGGTGGTTTGAATGTTGAAATGGTTATCCTGGCTTTGTCTGGTTATACTTTAAAAAGAACAATTAAGCACGTGATGACATGTCCAGTGAAGCTTGGAAATGCTGACATCCCATAAATGTAATAAAAGCTTTTGAATCAGAGGGAAAAAAAAAAGTTGCCTATGTAAACACAAGTAATGTAAGAAAAACTCAACTGGAATTGATCATCCTTGTGGTGGAATCTTTACGCTGGC
The DNA here is from genome assembly GCF_029215685.1 of Pituophis catenifer annectens. Classification (NCBI taxonomy): domain Eukaryota; kingdom Metazoa; phylum Chordata; class Lepidosauria; order Squamata; family Colubridae; genus Pituophis; species Pituophis catenifer. The sequence continues at coordinate 8,131,055 of NW_027256896.1, read as the reverse complement.
AGCTTCGTACATCACACCTCTGTTTTGAGAAAGGTAGAAAAACATTGGCAGAAATTCAGTACTCGCTATATATTTGCGCTAGAGCAGTGTTTCTCAACCTTGGCCACCCTAAGATGGATGGACATCAGCTTCCAGAATTCCCCAACTAGCACCCAGTGTAGAGGTGGGCTTCAAAATTTTAGCAAGGGGTCCTCTGCCCGGTTGCTGGGTGGGCGTGGCCTAGTTGGCCTCCTGCACCACAGTGGGGGGCAGGATGTGTTTGCCCTCCCCAGGCTCCAGAGGCTTTCCTTGAGCTTCCGGGAGGGTGAAAAGAGCCTCCCCAGGCTCTGGAGGCCAGAAATGGAACCATTTCCGGCCTTCCTGAACTTCTGGTGGGCCCGTTTTTCACCCTCTCCAAGCCTCTGTGCGTGCCCTGCACTTACCTGCATCCAAAACGGGGCCGTGTGGGGGACTCCTGGGAGGGGGGGTCAGGTTGGGCGGGGCCGTCTAGGAGTGGGATTTGGGGGTTCTCTGAACTGCACAGAATCTTACTGGAGGATCTCCCAAATCCCTGTGAACCCCCAGCAGCTCATCCCCTGACCCAGTGGCTCCTCAAAAAAATGGATCACTGTTCCCCAAGCTACCTGGATCGGGCAGTTAATGAATGGGAAGCCTTTCTAAATCAACCAGACTCCCTTTTCAGAAGATGTGGGTAGTATTCTTTGCCAATTCTCAAATAACACATCCCTTCCCCTTAGGACTCTGCTATAAGGTATTACATGCTGAAACAACTAGACAATGCGACAGTTTTTCCTTGTGCGGAGCCCCTGTTCCTCCCAGTAATGTCTTATGTCTAAATTTATTTTACTCATGTTCTGTGGCTGTAGTATTATTATCCTTCTTGTTATCGTGTTTACTACCACTTATTGGTATATTATTATTATTATTATTATTATTATTATTATTATATTTGCTCTATTGATTAAATATGAAACTCAGTCAACTGAACATTCAAAAATGCATCACAAATACCATTGACTGGTGCTAATAGTTGATACGGATTGCTGCCAGCGTCTTAGCATCATCATTGTCATCGTCATCATCATCATCATCATCATCATCATCATCATCATCATCATCATTTTGCTGCTTTGCATATACAATGAGAGTTGCTGCATCAGAGGACAAATTCCTTGTGTGTCTAATCACACTTGGCCAATAAAGAATTCTATTCTATTCTATTCTATTCTGTTCTGTTCTGTCCTGTCCTGTTCTGTTCTGTCCTGTCCTGTCCTGTCCTGTCCTGTCCTGTCCTGTCCTGTTCTGTTCTGTTCTGTTCTGTTCCGTTCCATTCCCCTCACTCCACTCCACTCTACTCTACTGGAGTTGATGTGACCTAGGAAATGTTCTTCCTTAGCAAGTTCTTTCTGTTTTAAATTCTTGGTTTGCTTTTGTTTCATACCTAGCATTTATCATGTTCAATGGCACTTCTGTAGCTCTGATAGCAGCAGAACAGAATAAGTAACAAACAACTCTTCAAACTGTTTTTTTCATCTTCATTTCTGGAGCTGTAATCTATCTCCTGAAAATTTGCAACTTCCCTATAGTCACATCTATGAGATATGCAGCCTGATTTGATTTTTAAAAAAGAAACAGGACTCTCTGTCTTGTCAGATGAGATTCCTATTGCAGGGAGATCTTTTTAAAGGGTTAATCTGCAGTAGGACAATATTCTGCCATAGTAGAAGGCAGTGCACATTTACACACACACACCACACACACACACACACACGGGGGGGAGGAGGGACGGAGAGAGAGAGAGAGAGAGAGAGAGGGAAGGAGGGAGAGAGAGGGGGGAAGGAGGGAGAGAGAGAGGGGGAAGGAGGGAGGGAGGGAGAGAGAGGGAAGGAGGGAGGAAGGGGGGAGGAAGGAGGGAGAGAGGGGAAAAAGGAGGGAGGGAGCAAAGGAGGGAGGGAGAGGGGGAAGGAGGGAGGGAGGGTGAAAGAGAGGAGGGAAAGAGGGAAAGATAGAGAGGGGGCAGGAGGGAGGGAGAGAGAGGGAAGGAAGGGGAGAGAGGGGGGAAGGAGGGAGGGAGGAGAGGGGGGAAGGAGGGAGAGAGAGAGCAAAGGAGGGAGGGAGAGGGGGAAGGAGGGAGGTAGGGTGAGAGAGAGAAAGAGTGAAGGAGGGAGAGATAGAGAGAGGGGGAAGAAGGGAGGGAGAGAGAGGAGCAAAGGAGGGAGAGAGAGGGGGGAAGAAGGGAGGAAGGGTGTGAGAGAGAAGGAGTGAAGGAGGGAGAGATAGAGAGAGGGGGAAGGAGGGAGGGAGAGAGAGAGAGCAAAAGAGGGAGAGGGGGAAGGAGGGAGGGAGAGAGAGCAAAGGAGGGAGAGAGAGAGAGAGAGGGAAGGAGGGAGAGAGAGAGAGAGGGAGGGAGGGATGGAGAAAGAGAGAGAGAGAGAGATAAAACAATTTAATTTCCTGGGCTGAGGTTGGTACCATCCCCAGGATATCCAATATACACACATGGAATATTATCAGGTTACTAGAGTTAAAACATAAAGCCTCCGAGATTACAGGACATGTTTGGAACTCATGGATTTTTAGAAGGCAACCAAGCAAGATAAAAATAATGTGATTCTCTGCAACTGGGCCCTATTCCATTTTCCCATCTGGCTTGTAATGAAATTGCATTTTGTGGTCATTGCTTGAATTGCAACGTGTCCATTATGTTGTAACTCTTTTAGGGTGAGATGGTGGTAAACACCCCATCTCTAAAAGGAAGAGTAATAAAATGGTTTATGCTGGCTTGGATATATCGCATTGAGAAATGAGCAGCAGTTGGACCGAATGTATATTGATAAAAAAAAAATATGGCTTTTATTGTTTTGAGAGATTACCCTTCATTGGCGGTGTTGGCAGTTTTCATGATGCAGTCGGGTGATGTTTGAAAGAATATCTCAGATCAGATGAGAAATATGGATTCAGAAAAACCAAATGGTTCCGCAGACCATGTGTTAAGAGTTAGCATGGGAAATCTTTGCATCCTCTTCTTCCTCCTCCTCCTCTTTTGATAAGGCATTTGGGTATGACCTCAAGGTTTAACAGAATAACAGAATTGGAAGGGACCTTGGAGGTCATCTAGCTCAACCACTGCTCAAGCAAGAGACCCTATACCAGGGGTCAGCAACCTGTGGCTCTGGAGCCGCATGTGGCTCTTGCATCCCTCTGCTGCGGCTCCCTGTCACCGGTCGGCTCCACAATTGATAGGGCTTTCGGTTAGGACAGGCAGAGGAAAAAGGATGCTGCACTAGGAGGAGACTCTATGGTGGGGAAACCAGACTTGAATGGGAGGCTTCTAGTTAGGACCTTTCTGTTTAAGGTTGCCGACTCCTGATCCCATACCATTTGAGACAAATGGTTGTCCAATCTCTTCTTAAAAACTTCTAGTGTTGGAGCATTCACAACTTCTGGAGGCAAGTTGTTCCACTGGTTAATTGTTCGAACTGTCAGGAAATTTCTCCTTAGTTCTACGTTGCTTCTCTCCTTGATTAGGTTCCACCCATTGCTTCTTGTCCTGCCCTCAGATGGACTTAGTTACAGCAACAAACAGGTTTGCAATGGGAAACCTGAAGGTCCAGGATGAAACAGATCTCCTGGGGAAAATTTATTTATCTGTTTGCTTAGAGTTAATAGTGACAATCAAAAGGTGACCAATGGTGTGTAGCAAGTGTAAAAAGGTTTCACTGTCAGGACTGGAAGCCATCTTTTACAATTGGGCTTTCAGGCCTGCCACATTTCCTACTGTGGGAAACTGGGAGGGGGGATTGTATGGAGCCAGGGTGATATGTAGTCATAATAACATTCCTTTCTCAGAGAGTCAAGGTTGTCTTGCCCTGCACCTGGAGGGGCTGGAACTGGGAGGCATCTCCAGTTTGGGATGGTGCCTTGATTGGACCAAAATGATGGACATGTGGGTGCTGGGCAGGGACATGGACTTTCCTTTGAATGGGGAAAACCTGGAAGCTTTCAGATTCGGGTTTTCCCAGATGTGGCAATATGACATCTCTAATAAATTGGAACTTTGAGGAAACTCAAGCCTCGGAGTTTTCTTCCATTGGGGGTGTTACTTGGATCCCTGACATTCATGGCCAGGTTCCTCCAGAAGTATCTGTTATGGCTTTATTAGATGAATGCATGGTCTGTTCCTAGTAGTAGTTCTGGTCTTGATTACCCATCTAGAGTACTCTGCTGAAGTGATAAAAATTTGCTTGACCTCTTTTTTTTTTAAATATAAAAAAAATAACTCCTCTAGCAGCTACAAGCTCTGTTCTCTTCAGAATGCAGCTCACTAACCTTCATCAGGTCCCATTATTCATTCTGCAGACAATCTCCAGTTTTATTTCATGCCACGCTGGAGGTGAATTACAACTGTTTATGAATTCATACAACCACTGAGTGACTTAGCTGGCTTGTGAAACATGCAGTAATGAGCAGTTACAATTTACATAATATAGACACACATCCAATCTAATACAGAAGCTTGCTGTTCAGCATTCTTCATATTGTGAGTGACACTTCCTGGCAATTGGATCAAAGAGGGATGTTGTCTGCTACCTGTTCGGGTTTTTTCCCTCCTCCTCCTCCTCCTCCTCCTCCTCCTCCTCCTCCTCCTCCTCCTCCTCCTCCTCCTCCTCCTCCTCCTCCTCCTCCTCCTCCTCTCTCTCTCTCTCTCTCTCTCTCTCTCTCTCTCTCTCTCTCTCTCTCTCTCTCTCTCTCTCTCTCCCCCCCCCCTCTCTCTCTCCTTGCTTTTCTGGCTCAGCTGCTCTGGTTTAAAAACCTATTAAAGAGGGATCAAACTCATTTTATAACACTGATAATCTCCCTGCCCCCTCTTTCGTTCTTGCAGCAGTTAAATGGTTTATTAGAGACTTGACGGCCTTGATCTCAAGTTGGTGTGGCACTATTTCATCACTCCTGAAATTGAACTCTTGAATGTTGTGGAGATCCTCTGACACCCCTCTGGTATCTGCTCTCCAGTGCAACAACAATGCCATTTGCTCGGCATTCTTCCGACTAGTCTAGTCCTGAGGAATGGATGACTCTCTATATTTAGTTTACATCTTCATTAGACAGCAGTGGTGAGAAAAGGACAGGACTTCTTATTGGACAATTGAGCGCATCCAGAAATATTTCACAAGAAGAATCCTCCATTCCTCTGCTCACACCAGACTTGAAATTCTGGGTTTAGAAAATTTAGAACTACACCGCCTTCGGTCTGACCTAAGCATAGCTCATAAAATCATCTGCGACAATCTCCTACCTGTCAATGACTACTTCAGCTTCAACCACAACAATACACGAGCACACAATAAATACAAACTTAAAGTGAACCACTCCAAACTCGATTGCAGAAAATATGACTTCAGTAACAGAGTTGTTAATGCCTGGAATGCACTACCAGATTCTGTGGTCTCATGCCAAAACCCCCAAAACTTTAACCTTAGACTGTCTACTGTTATTTCAGATTTATTTATTTATTTGTTTTATTTGTTCTTATTTCTATACCGCCCTTCTCCAAATAGGACTCAGGGCAGTGAACAGCCAAAGTAAAAGACAATACATACAAAATTTAAAAACAGTTTAAAATAATTAAATATTTACAATAATTAAATATTATTAAATATGTAAATTAAAACAACCCAATTTAAAATCAATTTAAAATTTAACTCAAGCCAGCCCAGCTAGTTGAAATAAATGGGTTTTCAGGGCCCGACGAAAAATCCGGAGGTCTGTTATTGTACGTATCTCTGGGGGGAGGTTGTTCCAGAGGGTGGGCGCCGCCACAGAGAAGGCTCTCCCCCTGGGAGTCATCAGCCGACATTGTCTGGCGGACGGCACCCTGAGGAGGCCCACTCTGTGCGAGCATACTGGCCGGTGGGAGGCTATTGGTGGCAGAAGGTGGTCTCGTAAGTACCCCCAGCCCTAAGCCATGGAGCGCTTTAAAGGTGGTCACCAACACCTTGAAGCGCACCTGGAAGACCACCGGGAGCCAGTGCAGCTCGCGCAGGAGAGGTGTTACATGGGAGCGCCTCTTCGCCCCCCATAATCCCCCCCGCGCGGCCCGCGTTCTGGACCAGCTGGAGCCTCCGGGTGCACCCCAGGGGGAGCCCCATGTAGAGAGCGTTTCTTTTATTTTTCAGATTTCTAAACTGCCCTTCTCCTTTTGGACTCAGGGCGGTGAACAGCCAAAGTAAAACATTCGTACACAAAAGTTAAAATAGATTTAAAATAATTAAATAAAGTTTGGCCCATAATTTAAAACATTTCAATTCAAAAACCAATTTCAAATTTTAAAACCCACCATAAAATCAGGACAGCCCGGCTAACTGAAAAAAATAGGTTTTAAGGGCCCGACAAAAAGTCCGGAGGTCTGGGATCACTCGTATCTCTGGGGGTAGAATTGTTCCAGAGGGTAGGTGCCCCCACAGAGAAAGCTCTCCCCCTGGGGGTCGCCAGCCGACATTGTCTGGCCGACGGCACCCTGAGGAGGCCCTCTCTGTGGGAGCGAAACTGGCCGGTGGGAGACAATTGGTAGCAGAAGACGGTCCCGTAAGTACCCCGGCCTAAGCCATGGAGCGCTTTAAAGGTGATCACCAACACCTTGAAGCGCACCCAGAAGTTCACCGGAAGCCAATGCAGCTCGCACAGGAGAGGAGTCACATGGGAGCGCCCAGTCGCTCCCATAATCCCCTGTGCGGCCAACATTCTGCACCAGTTGGAGCCTCCGGGTACTGTTGACCTCATCCCATTCCTAAGAGGTCTGTAAGGGGCATGCATAAGAGCACCAGCGTGACTACCATCCCTGTTCCCTTTAATTGTATTCATTTTATGTATTCAATTCATGCTTATACTTATATATATTATCTAATATGTACTCGACAAATAATAATAATAATAATAAATAAATGAAGAAAAGGGACTTTTGTGAACTTGCAGTGATCCAATATGTTCAAAAGCAACCCCAAAATCAGAATAACAGAATAACAGAGTTGGAAGGGACCTTGGAGGTCTTCCAGTCCAACCCCCTGCTTAGCCAGGAAACCCTACATCACTTCAGACAAATGGTTATCCAACATCTTGTTAAAAACTTCCAGTGTTGGAGCATTCACAACTTCTGGAGGCAAGTTGTTCCACTGATTAATTGTTTCTAACTGTCAGGAAATTTCTCCTCAGTTCTAAGTTGCTTTTCTCCTTGATTAATTTCCACCCATTGCTTCTTGTCCTGCCCTCAAGTGTTTTGGAGAATAGCTTGACTCCCTCTTCTTTGTGGCAACTCCTGAGATATTGGAAGACTTCTATCATGTCTCCCCTGGTCCTTCTCTTCAGTAGACTAGACATGCCCAGTTCCCGCAACCATTCTTTATATGTTTTAGCCTCCAGTCCCCTAATCCTCCTGGTTACTCTTCTCTGCACTCTTTCTAGAGTCTCTATATCTTTTTTACATCGTGGTGACCAAAAACTGCATGCAGTATTCCAAGTGTGGCCTCACAAAGGCATTATAAAGTGGTATTAATTAATTAAGAATTAATCAGTTATAAAGCAGCCAGAGAATGAGGCACATGGAGAGTAAGCTCTCTGGGATAGGACGAAAACCTTAAAGGATAAGGTGAGCATGTAAAATCCATTAGTTTTTTTTTAACATTTGTATGAAAAAGATGGTGTTCTTAACAACAAACCACAAAATTGTAAGGTATTAACTAGGTTACTGAATTCAGGTCAAAACATGCTCAGACTCATATCTATGCAGTCGGCTGAATTGTAGAAGCCTTCCACTTGCATTACATATTGAAAGATGGTTATAGTTTGACAAATTACATATCAATATAATTTGATATTGGTATTGAACTAAGGCGAACTTTCCTGACAGTTAGAATAATTAGCAGTGGAACGACTTTCCTCCAGAAAGTTGGTGCTCCAACACTGGAGATTTTTAAGAAGAGATTGGACAAGCATTTGTCTGAAATGGAATAGGGCCGTGTTGACGAACCTATGGAACGCGTGTCGGAAACGGCATAAGGCTTAAAAGACCAGCAACGGCTCTTGGGCTCTTTGCCAGAAAACAACGTTGATAGACTTGTTCTTGTCTTGCTGCACTTATCTCTTGTCAGCGTCTTCTGCTTCTGAACTTTTGCCAAGAGAAGCCTTTGGCAGTTTGCCTAATTATACCAAGGTTGGTGATTAGACTGAAGAATTTGTGTTATGAAGAATTTGCTTTAATTTAAGTTTGGACTACACTGAGAATGAGTTAATTCTCAGCTGTTCTAATAAAGTCTGCTTGTTTTGGAACTGTTTGCGTCGACTACTACCTATTTGAGCCTGGGTCACAACAAACGGTTGACCTTGACTGGCTATCAACAAGTCCATTCAGCTGCGCAGAAGATGATGAGAGTATCCTTCCCTTTTCCTCCCTTTTCGGTCGCATCATGAGACATCTCCACCAGCTCACTTCCCCACCCAAATACCGATACATTCTCCCCTCCATTACTATGGCAGTCGATAGCAAGCAAGCATCATAGAGGCTGACATAGATGGAACCTCATAACTAGTGCCAACTCTGCCCCTGCTTCATAGGTGCACCAGGACATGATCCACTAAGGATTTGGTTCTCTCTTCCTGTATTACATTGGAATGGAATCTTCAGCCTTCTTGCACAGGATACATTCCAAGCAATCACATTGAAGGAATTACTCTGTTGGCTTCTCTTCTTGTTTGCAGAAGCGGTTTCTTGAGTCGGAGGAGGAGGAGGCATACTGTAAACAGCAAGGACCGTAGAATAAATAGAATACTGTTTACTGCACGTTTTATCACCCTCGGTAGAATTTTATCTATGTTTGTCTAATGGAATTGGGATTCACAAAAGCTGTGTTTGGAAGGCTGGGAGTGAAAAAGGAAGGAATCAGCCAGAAAATTAGGACAGAAATATAGGCTGTTGGATATATTTATAGTGCAGTGAATGTTTTCATATAATAATCATTTCCATTTTTTTAAAAAATGGTGCTTGAGCCGTGATGGTGAACCTCTGGCATGCGTGCCCAAAGTGGCATGCGAAACCATGTTGCCCGGCATGCGCAGCCTTGCCTGTTTGTCTTCTGGGTTTCTGGTGTGCATGAGTGAGCGACAATCAGCTGTCCTTCATGTGCGTGGCAGTGCCGAAAACCGGTGTGTGCATGTGCACCAGCCAGCTGATTGTCAGGTGCGCATGCGTGCCAGAATCTGGAAGTTTGGCTTTTCCAGAGCATGATCCCTTCGTGCATGGCAGTGCTGAAAACTGACCTGCGCATGGGTACCAGCCTGCTGATTGTCGGGCGTGCATGCACGCTAGAACTCAGAAGTTAGGCTTTTCCAGAGTGCGGCCCTGATGAGTGTTTGTGCATGTGGAACATTTCCACACAACATTTTCAGCACTTGGTGCCAGAAAGGTTCACCATTGCTGTCCTAGAGGCTTGGCCTTCATCATGGGGAGAAAACCTGTAGTGGGTGACAGAAGATTTACATGTTACTAGAGATTTCATTCATTCATTCATTCATTCATTCATTCATTCATTCATTCACTCATTCAATTTCTATGGCCTCCCAACTCAACCAAGTGATTCTAGAACAGTGTTTTTCAGTCTGTGCAAATTTAAAGTGTGGACTTTAGCTCCCGGAATTCTTTAGCCTGCAAGCTGTTTGGGGAATCCTGGGAGTTGAAGCCCACAAATCTTAAAGCATGCTGGCTGGGGAATTCTTAAAGTTGCTGAAGTTGAAGAACTCTGTTCTCGAGTTTGGTCTTAAGGTACAAGAAGGCACATTCCAATTTGAATATTACAAAAACAAAACCAAAAAAAAAATCCTTTCAGCAAGAACAGTTTGACAATGAGAGCAATTACTGCAGGTTACCCTGCGGATGGATTAACCTCGATTCTTACACAAAGCAAAGATTGGGCTTGAAGGCCTCAATAGTCTTTCCTGTCCCAGTGGTTCTTTGAATATTTCTGTCATTTTCCCCGCATGGATTCCCAGAAACAAACACATGCCTTCCTAAAGATTTTCTCCGCCAATGATCCTGAAAAGTAGGCTGAGCTGATAGAAGGTAAATTTTTCAAAGTAGACCAGTAACCTTCTCCAGCTGTAAATGTTAACTTCAAGCTGGTTTTTGGTCCTACGTCCTGTTTCACACTATCCCTTTACACGGGAGTCAGTAAAGAAGCTTGCTCAAAACACTGAGGAGGGATATTTGCTAACTCCTGTATTGTTCCAATGATGTCCATAAATTGATCTTTGAAGGAGAAAAGTGGTACAGAAAAGTGAAAAATAAAGATAGATAAATAGGGTAAGTAAGTTGGTGGGTGGGTGGATAGATGGGTAGATGGATAGATGGATAGATAGAGATAGATGATAGACAGATAGATGATAGGTAGGTAGGTAGGAGATAGATAGATAGATAGATAGATAGATAGATAGATAGATAGATAGACAGACAATGGATGATAGAGACGATAGATAGATAGATAGATAGATAGATAGATAGATAGATAGATAGATAGATAAATAGATAGATAATGATGAATAGATATGATAGATAATGATGGATAGATAGATAGATAGATAGATAGATAGATAGATAGATAGATAAATAATTTCTGCAACTTTCTGTTGCCCCTTGCAGTTTTTTACAGCCTATTGACAGCTGCCTTTTAGTACCATAAAAATGTTAGCAGGGGTTGTTTTTCCTTGATCTAATTACTTTTCCTGTGGTATAATTGTGCTTTTCTTCCTATTTCAGAAACTCACCCAAAGTATTGACATTAGATTACAAGAAATGATCCCTTTCTCAGGCGGCGTGTTTGTTTTAATCTAGTGATATTGAGGGGAAAAAAATATTTGACCCACAGAGGCATTTTCAAGATACTTCAATATAGGTAATAATGACTCCCCCCCCCTTTCAATGTTTTGCCTTCTCCCCCTCCCTTTTCCTTTTCCCCTTTGTTCTTTTTGCCAAGAAATAAAATTGCTGCAAGACGACACTTTGTGATTGGAATGGAAATGAGATGTTGGGCAACCAGAAAATACCTGCCCATAGATCTTCAACAAAAACGGTTGTTGTGTTGTTGTTACTATTATTCTGGCCCAGCGAGTCAAATATATCCAGAAATAATGGATTGCCCTTGCTGGACCGGAAGTAAATTTTGAAAGGTTCTTCTTTGTCAAGAGCAATGAGAAACATCTAGCATGGCTGGTTTTCTTACTAGCAGTTTGGCATCCTCATTTCTGTTTAAATAGAGAAGATGTTTTTCTACCAATCAGTGAGAGACTTTGTTTGTTTGTTTGTTTGTTTGTTTGTCTTCAAAACTATACCAAGAATCTTGTGGTGATAGAAGCCTTCAAATATTTTGAAAATCTATATTCAATCTATGGTATGGCATGATATACAGAACCAGTTTGGGATAGTGGTAAAGGCACCAGGCTAGAAACCAGGCGATAGTGAGTTCTAGTCCTGCCTTAGACATGAAAGCTGGCTGGGTGATTTTGTGCCAAGCACTAGGAGATGGTGAGTTCTAGACCTGCCTTAGGCATGAAAGCCAGCTGTGTGACTTTGGGCCAGTCACTCTCTCTCAGTTCAAGCCACCTCACAGGGTTGTTGTTGTTTGGGGGGAAAATAGGAGGAGGAAGGACTATCAGATATGCTCACCATCTTGACTCTTTATCAAAATAATCAAAACAGGATATCAATCAATCAATCAATCAATCAAAAGGAAGCTTTTTGGTAAGTAGTTGGCAAACTCTACCACAGGACAAGAGACTTATGCTACACAATATAAAAACTAAAAGAGGAATAACGCTTTAAAGGGATCCACTCTAAATTGGACCAAAACCCTTTACTCTTGTTGCAGAAAATGGGGAAATGCAACTTGGTTGATTTCCTTGGATCTTTCAGGAACCTAAACTGTCTATCACTTGACCAGGCTACAGGTCTGTAGAGATTCTCAGTCATCCAGGTCCTGGTTGTCCCAAAGGTGCTTTTTCAGAAGGCAACTGGACTTTCTGTTTTTTTCTTTTGAAGACATTTCACTTCTCATCCAAGAAGCTTCTTCAGCTCTGACAGGATGGTGGGGAATGGAAGGATTGATATTCCTTGCAGACAGCTGGTCATTTGCATCCTTTTAGAGGGTCGTTGAAGCACTTGGAGGTTTACCTGTGTCCTCAGGGTTACCTGAGTTAATGCTCCTGGTTCCTGTAGTCTGCCATTTTTCCCCCTCTGGAAATCCATTCCTCCTCCCACACCATTCAAAGGGTATTCATCCCAAATTGTATAGCTAAAAGTCTGTAGAAATTCTCAGTCATTCAGGTCATGGTTGTCCCAAAAGTGTTTTTTTCAGGAGGCAACTTGTGATGGAGGGGGCCTCGATGGACCGTAACCTTATCTCTTTTACAATCTACTAGAACAAATGAGCCTCACGAGCAATTTACACTAAACTGTTTTTATTTACATAAAATAAAACAAGGTCTATTCAAAAAGAATATTAAATGTCATTCTCTTTCTTAAGTGTCCCTGTCAACTGTCTGGTGCAATCGCTCTATGCGATTGGAGTTCGGGCTTTTCTTCCTCAGAAGGAAGAGGCTTTAGTGACTTCAGCTCTACCTCTGATCCCAAAGAGAAATTCTGCTGGCAAGCATCTCCTTTTATACTGTCACAGTGGCAGTTAGGGGAGGGCATAGAAAAGCCCGGGAGATTCAAAACCAGGAGCTGCTCTCTGATTGGCTTATTTAATTGTCTAAGCCAAAGGCACAGCAACTGTGAGGGAATTTTCTCTCACACAACTGGACTTTCTTGTTTTTTTCTTTTGAAGACGTTTTGCTTCTCATCCAAGAAGTTTCTTTAGCTCTGACTGGATAGTGGGGAATGGGAGGATTTCTATTCCTTGCAGACAGAAAGAAAAAACAAGGAACTCCAATTGCCCAGGAGGTCCCAGATTGGGATGGAAATGGAAATTTTTGCAGTATCCTTCCCCTAGAGTGGGGTGGGAATGGAGGTTTTGCAGTATCCTTCCCCTGCCATGCCCACCAAGCCACGCTCACCAAGCCACACCATGCCCACCAAGCCATGCCCACAGAACCGGTAGTAAGAAAAAATGGAATTTCACCACTGCCTAAAATGATGGATGCTACTAGGATCTGTAGCTCTCCATGGTACTGCACTGATATATCTCTGTGCCTTTTGCATTCCAAGAAGCATGGTCGGTCAGTTCTGTGGGGAAAATTAGTGCTTGGACAATTCCTGTTAGCCATTTTCCCTCCCCCCCCCAAAATCGTGGATTCCAATACTCCCCAAGTCCCTCAGTGTGGCCAATGAGAAGTTGCATCCAGAAACTTTTTATTTTTAGTTTGCAAAAAAAAAAAAAAAATAGGGAAAAAAACTCAGAAAACAAATATTAAAGTATCCCTGGAAAAGAATTTCAGATAAGCTTGTTTTGGCTTGCAGAAAACCTGTGGATGTATAGGGAGAAATATCAAATGCTCATCGTAGCCTAAACCGATCCCAAAGAGTAGTTAAATGCAGGGAGTAGAATGATTGAGTTGGAGTGGAGATAAACAACCCTGGACTTTAAAGAGAAAAGAACAGGGTGAAATTTCAACTGTGGTGGTAACATGCCACCTAGTGACAATTTTCAGGAAGCAGCTGTACATATTTATTAATTTTCATTAAAAAAAAAAAAGCCTCCAGCAGGTAAACTTAGCTTCCTCCTATTTTTGAGGAAGAAAAGTCCAAAGGATTTAATTCAAAATACTCCACTTTTTTCCCCTCTCTCTTGATGATGGATTTCTTGGTTTGTTTTCAAAGTAAGATGCAGCTTTTTTTTTTTCCCTTACGGAAAGCCAGCCAATAAATTGACATGTTCTGTTTAAAACAACCAAGCAGCAAAAGAACACAGTGAGGTGGCATAGTCACGGGGGGGGGGGGGAATCAGACTGGAATGCATAGCAACAACAGGAATGGGATATTGTGTTGTGCCGTTTTACAAAATGCAAAACAAAGCAATGCCAAAAAAAAAAGAAAGAAAGAAAAATCAGAGCCACGCTCCCCAGTAAGGAGAAAGAATGCATTGAATTAGAAATGAATTATGAAATTTCTCTCTCTTTGTGTGTGTGTGTGTGTGTGTGTGTGTGTGTGAGAGAGAGAGAGAGAGAGAGAGAGAGAGAGAGAAGGAGGGAGGGAAGGAGGAGGGAGCGGAGGGAGGGAGGGAGGAAAAGAAAAAGGGACAGGGAGGGAGGGAGGGAGGGAGGGAGGGGAGGAAGGAAGGAAGGAAGGAAGGAAGGAAGGAAGGAAGGAAGGAAGGAAGGAGAGCTCGAAGCATGGTTCGAGACCCCACACACCCACTTTACAGTCTGTTTCTATTCCTCCCCTATGGGAGGAGGTTTCGAAGTATTTTTAGCAGGACTACCATATTCTGTAATAGCTTTGTTCTCTATATGCCATCCGTCTGGTAAACTTGCAAGATTTTGTTTTTCTCACCATGTACAGGTATACATCTGAACTAGACTGTGTCGTTTCTCTGTGTCATATAATATATGTGGGTATATGCATATTTTTGTATTTATTTATTTTGGCATATTTATGTAGTATATACAGGAAGTGGTGACTCTTTGAGAGCTGCATGCAATGAAATTTCATTTTACTGTACAGTAGAACCTCTGGTCACGACCATAATTCATTCCATAACTTTGGTCGCAACCCGATTTGGTCATGACCCGAACCTAATTTTTGAAATTTGGCACTTACAAAAGTACCCCAAGAACTTGCCTCCAGAAGTTGTGAATGCACCAACATTGGACATTTTAAAGAAGATGTTGGATAACCATTTGTCTGAAGTGGTGTAGGGTTTCCTGCCTAAGCAGGGGGTTGGACTAGAAGACCTCCAAGGTCCCTTCCAACTCTGTTATTCTAAATTCTAAAGTGGCGCGGAAGGGGAAATTGGCTGTGAAAAAAAAATGTAAATTTTTTGGTCGGAACCCGATTTGGTCGTGATCAGAAGCGTTCATGACCAGAGGTTCTACTGTGCTGATTAGTGTACATTCAAAGTGACGATAAAGTCATTCTAAAGTCTAAAGTTCTAAAGGAAGGGAGGGAGGGAGGGAGGGAGGAGATGGGACAAAGGAAGGGAGGAAGGGAAAGACGGAGCAGGGAGGGAGGGAAGGAGGGAGGGAGGGAGGAAGAGCAATATAATACAATATGGGAATGAATTTGGACTGTGGTCTATGGATCATCACGCTTGCTGGAAATGGAGACTTACATGATAGGGCAATAAAAGAAAATGAGTAGAAAAACAAATGATCAGAAGAATCAAATTATGTAGCTTTTTAAGATAGCATCAAGATCACGAGATGTGATAGTACCTCTCTGTACGGCATAAATGAGCCTACACTTGCAATATGGCATTCAGTTCTGGACACCATGATACAAATAATAATAATAACGCTATAGCGTATAGCATGATAGCAGTCTTCTAGTCTTGAGGAACAGCCACAGAGAAGAGAAGATTGATTTATTTTCCAAAACACAGGAAGGCAGGACAAGTAGTAATGCCATGATGGCGAACCTATGGCATGCATGCCTGAAGTGACTGAAGTGATTGAAAGGTCAGCAGTTCAGGGGTTCGAATCCCTAGTGCCGCGTAACGGGGTGAGCTCCTATTATTTGTCCCAGCTTCTGCCAACCTAGCAGTTCAAAAGCACATAAAAAATGCAAGTAGAAAAATAGGGACCACCTTTGGTGGAAAGGTAACAGCGTTCCGTGCACCTTTGGTGTTGAGTCATGCCGGCCACATGACCACGGAGATGTCTTCGGACAGCCCTGTCTCTTCGGCTTTGAAACGGAGATGAGCACTGGCCTCTAGAGTTGGGACGACTAGCACATATTTGTCAAGATTTGTCAAGAAATAAATTTTATAAGCTCATTGTTGAAGACAGAGTCAATTTACATACTTTTTAATAAAATAAACAAAACATTTAGTTCTTCTTAGCTGTCTCTCTGTCTCTGTCTGTTTGTCTGTCCATCTCTCTCTTTCCCCTTTACCTACCTATCTTCTAAAAACCATTTTTCTTAATTATTTTATATTTTTAAGTTTTTAACATTACTGTTTGTATTCCACCCTTTTTGTGCTGGTCTATGGCCATAATAACAGATTCAATCGTTTGATCATCTACCAACAACACCATTTCTAGGCTGAAAGTCAAAATAAAGCCAACGTCCTTTTATTCGCTGCCTGACATATGCAGTAACAAGGGGGGAAGTGATAAAAAGAAAACAAACTCCAAAAAGTTTCTCTCTCTCTCTCTCTCTCTCTCTCTCTCTCTCTCTCTCTCTCTCTCTCTCTCTCTCTCCCTCCCTCCCTCCCTCCCTCCCTCCCTCCCTCTCTCTCTCTCTCTCTCTCTCTCTCTCTTGTGACTTGTATCTGAAGTCAAAACACACCTCCAGGGATGATCATGGGGGACAGGATGGAACTTTTTAAAAATGATCTCTCCCTTGAGTTCTTTCTTTAGTCCTCAAAGCTGGAGGATTTATTAGGCTATAAATAAGGTGACTGGGAAAGTCATGTTTTTGTGCTAATCTAGAAGACGAAAATGAAAGAAAAGAGAGGAGGAAATAATGTTGTTTCATCAGCGAGCGCTTCAAGAAAGTGTTTGGATGTCTTCCCCCTTTGGATATAGATGCCATCTCTGTTTTAAGCCTAATTCTGATTCTACTTTCAAAGAAACTTGCGAGGGACAAGACTGAATACTGGGACGTTTCAAAGTCAAGTCACCCAATCAAGGTTGTCCCATTCACAGTGAGTTCACTTGTGTGTGAAGCCTCTTTTTCCAAATACTAAAATATCCTCATTAAAAAAAACCCCACAATCTTCTCAAAATAGAAAGGGTTCTTAATGTTGTAATAGCAATAGCAATTGCAATAGCACTTAAACTTATATACTGCTTCATAGTGGTATATACCACTTTTACAGCCCTCTCTAAGCAGTTTACAGAGTCAGCCTATTGCCTTCAACAATCTGGGTCTTCGTTTTACCCACCTTGGAAGGATGGAAGGCTGAGTCAACCTTGAGCCAGTCAGGATCAAACTGCTGGCAATCTCCAGAGTTAGCCTGCAATACTGCATTCTAACCAATGCGCACCATGGAAGGAAGGAAGGAAGGAAGGAAGGAAGGAAGGAAGGAAGGAAGGAAGGAAAAGAGCAATAGCAATTAGACTTATATACCCCTTTACAGTACTTTACAGCCCTCTCTAAGTGGTTTACAGAGTCAGCCTCTTGCCCCCAACAATCCAGGTCCTCATTCTACTCACCTTAGAAGGATGGAAGATTGAATCAATCTTGAATCAGTCAGGATCGAACTACTGGCAGTGGGCAGAGTCAGCCTGCAATACTGCATTCTAACTACTGCGCACCAAGGAAGGAAGGAAGGAAGGAAGGAAGGAAGGAAGGAAGGAAGGAAGGAAGGAAGGGCACTAGCAATAGCCCTTAGACTTATATACCACTTTACAGTGCTTTACAGTCCTCTCTAAGGGGTTTACAGAGTCGGCCTATTGCCCCCAACAATCTGGGTCCTCATTTGACCCACCTCGGAAGGATGGAAGGCTGAGTCAACCTTGAGCCTGGTGAGATTCAATCTGCCGAACTGCAGCTAGCAGTCAGCTGAAATAGCTTGCAGTGCTGCACTCTAACCACTGCGCCACCTCGGCTCTTAATAGCCTTCATAGTTTTCTTTGTGAGAGAAAAAAAAATACATGGAGGAACATGTAGTTGTTGGTTTATTTCTGCTCCATGGCTCTGTCTGGAAGGAAGCCTCACTTCCTTCTGAGTAAACAAAGTAGACTTTGAATGCTAATACCTGTTCAGACTTAGGCCCAAATGAATTCCACAGTGGGGGAGATACATAGGAGATAATCTCTGCCTTCAGCCTGGCCATCTATAGTAAGAGAAAGGCAGACAGGGAAAATTGGGGGTGGGGGGGGAAGGATGGGGGTGAAAAACAGGTCAGGCACCAGCGTGTGTATATTTGTACCTTGGTTAGTCACAACTAACCAACTAACTAAGGGATGTGGTGGCTCAGTAGCTAAGATGCTCAGCTTGTCGATCGAAAGGTCAACAGTTCAGTGGTTCGAATCCCTAGTGCCGCGTAATGGGGTGAGCTCCCGTTCCTTGTCCCAGCTTCTGCCAACCTATCAGTTCGAAAGCACATAAAAAATGCAAGTAGAAAAATAGGGTCCACCTTTGGTGGGAAGGGAACAGCGTTCCGTGTGCCTTTGGCATTGAGTCATGCTGGCCACATGACCACGGAGACATCTTCAGACAGCACTGGCTCTTCAGCTTTGAAATGGAGATGAGCACCGCTCCCTAGAGTCAGGAACGACTAGCACATATGTGCCAGGGGAACCTTTACCTGGCCACTAGTGTAAATAGTTTTGACACGTCTATGTTTATTTCTTGGAATGATTTGGCTCTTCAGGTTGACATGCCTTCACCTCAACTTACTCTTCAGTCCAGTTCAGTCCTAAGTCACAATCAAGACCGAGTTTAATGCTGTATGTATCAAAAGAAAAAAAAAATCTCAAAACTGAAAGCAAACAAAATATTTTCTCATTCAATTTGTAGAGAAAGGAATTTGATCCTAAAATAAAACAAAACAAAACATCTTGATCTAATTTTATTTATTTATTTAGTTTGTCAAACATGTATGAGATAACAGTTATAAGTATAAACATGGATATGAACACAGGAAATGGGTAGGAATAAATGGGGACAGTAGGACAGGGACGGAAGGCATGTTGGTGCACTTATGCACGCCCCCTTACAGATCTCTTAGGAATGAGGTGAGGTAGACAGTCTAAAGTTAAAGTTTTGGGGGTTTGGGGATGAAACCACAGAGTCAGGTAGTGCATTCCAGGCCTTGACCACTCTGTTGCTGAAGTCGTATTTTCTGCAATCGAGTTTGGAGCGGGTTTTTCATGCTGATGGTGTGAAATTCTTGCCCTAAAATGTTCTATGTATCAAAGGTTGCCCTGGATGGTCCAGCCATCTTGGCTTCCCATACTTGGATGACATCAAAAGAAGGAATGGCTGGTCCAGAGGAGTAATGGAGTGCAAGTTCTGAAAACCACAAGCAAGTTCTGAAAACCACAGGAAGGCATTCTGAAGCACCTTGTGAATGGAGGTCAAAAGCAGAAGCATAATTCACAGGGATTATGGAATTTGGGAAACGGAAGGCAGATTTTGGTTCAATAATAGTATGATTTTTCCAGCGGCCTGTTCGCTTTTCAATATCTTAGCTTCCCCATCTCTGGTTTAGTAGATATTTGTGGTGTGTGTGTGTGTGTGTGTGTGTGTGTGTGTGTGTATTTATATTAATGACTTTAAAATAGACATCCAAGGCTACAGCTCCCTTCAACCTTAAGATGAAAAATAGTTCTTGCTTCAAGACCTCTCCGAGTTCTCCAGATATGAAGCCTGGGCGAGTGGCCGCTCAAATGAGTTTCCAGAGCCCAAATCTCATTCTATTTCCACTCTCTCATTTTTGTGCCTTCCTCTGGATTGTTGAACGGGCATCAAATTCCTACTAAGCTGACCTAGCTAAAGTGGAGAGGCGAGATGTGAGCCCTTGCTGAGGAAGGTCACTCAAAGAAGTCTGCTATTCTGCAATTCTTTATTTTCAAAGTTGGAGGAGAGGGAATTATTTAATGTGCAGACTCCTGTCTCGGTGGAGAGTGAATATTATTGTATCAAAGTTTTGCAGGTGTCGTGGGATAGCAAGATAACATTTGTGAAGGCAGTTCTGTCCCCTCCTCCTCCTCCTCCTCCTCCTCCTCCTCCTCCTCCTCCTCCTCCTCCTCCTCCTCCTCCTCCTCTTCTTCTTCTTCTTCTTCTTCTTCTTCTTCTTCTTCTTCTTCTTCTTCTTCTTCTTCTTCCCCTTTTCCCTCCTCCTCCTCCTCCTCCTCCTCCTCCTCCTCCTCCTCCTCCTCCTCCTCCTCCTCTTCTTCTTCTTCTTCTTCTTCTTCTTCTTCTTCTTCTTCTTCCCTCCCCTCTCCCTCCCCCTCCTCCTCCTCCTTTTCTTTCTCCGCCTCCACCTCCTTCTCTGTCTCCTTCTCCTCTTCCTCCTTCTCTGCCTCCTCCCCTTCCCCTTCTCATCCTTCTTCTCCTCCTTCTCCTCCTCTTCCTCCTTCTCTACCTCCTCCCCTTTCTCTTCCTCTTCCTCTTCCCCTTCCCCTTCCCCTTCCCCTTCCCCTTCTCCTTCCCCTCCTCTTCCTCCTCCTCCATTTTTGAAGGGTTCTTTTTGTTCTTACTTTCTGCCTTCATGCACCCATTTCTTGGATGCCGAGAATTTACACATGGACTTTAAGAATGTAAAATTGGATTGAAATAAACTGGGCCCTTCTCCCCCATCAAAACAGAAATGAAGAAAGGAACAGAGTCCAGAAGGAAAGCGAGCAGCAGCTTTTGGTTTGAATAAGTGATGAAAGAGACAAAATGGACAGCCACAGAAGTAAGAAAGGCTTTGCCTAACTCTCGGAGGACTATTATTTCCAAGCATGAGTTTAATATATAATATACTGGCGTAAAGGTTATATTTATTCTTCTATCTCCAAGCATTAGGGAAAGATTAGGCCAAATGAGTCACACACTAGACTACAATATATATGTAAATGTTTTCTCCCCCCCTTTTTTTTCCCGCAGCAACCGCCTGCATTTGACACACGATTTTTGATTATTTATAAGCTAGCAAAAATCTTGCATGCAGGCACTTGCCAAATGAAAGTGTTTATCGTGCATTATGTCCATTGCCAGCACAGCACCCAATGTTATCTGGAATAAATGGAGAGGTCAATTAAATCTTTCCATAATAATGCCGTTAGTGCTGTCGGCATCCAAAAAATATGGAAAACCAATATGGTGAGTGCTGAGTCCACCAGAACTGAGTGTTGTGGCCTGTCGGCTGCCGACCACTCCAGCAGCCGAATTGGAGGAGGAAGAGAAGGCGTGGGAGTCAGGGTCAGCATCAAGGCAACCTGAGAGCTCTGAGGGGGAAGAGAGAATGGAGCTATCAGAGATAAGAGCCTTGGTAGCACAGGGGACTAAAGTACTGTTATTAACATCTGCTGCCTGCAATTACTGCTGGTTCGAATCTTTCCAAGGCTCAAGGTTGACTCAGCCTTCCATCCTTTCAAAGGTAGGTAAAATGAGGACCCAGATTGTGGGGACAATAAGCTGACTTTGTATAAATATACAAAAGTATGAAGGCTGTTGCTGAGCACATTGTAAGCCGCCCTGAGTCTCCGAAGAAGGGCGGCATATAAATTAAAGCAAAAAAAAAAAAAAAGATAGAGACAGAGGTGGAGCCTGGTCCATCCGTCAGCCCTCAGATGGAGAGTCAACAGCCCCCAGGTCTGGAGGTGGCTGATGAAGAAGAGGAGAAACAGCTGGGTCCAGTGCCTGATGCGCAGATGCGCAGAAGGCAGAGGAGAGGAGAGCAGTGGAAATCTATGGGCTGATCCTTGGGAAGGAAGAACCATGGCTGCTAGTGAAGCCCCACTCTGGCTCTGGGGATAAAAGGCAGTGGGGGGAGGAGATGAATAGATGTGGCAGACAACTATTCATCTCCCTGCCGGACAGATTTGTTAGCCTGCATTGAGAGAGAAACTTTTTTTGCTGGGGCTGCTGGCTCTCCTAATAAAGGAATCATTGATTTAAATTCAGAAGATTTGTCATGTTTGGGGAGCTGGTTCAGAACACTGAGCAAGGCAGTGTGGGACTTAAGCCCCACTCTGGGTTCCACCTTGATTTGTGTATCCAAAAGGAACTTCAGATGAATTCTATATCTCATTCTGAATGGATAATCCTGCATCACTGGGTGGTGCTTTGGATTTGGAGTCCAGAAGATACTCAGCATGTGTCTTCATTAAACCAAACAGATCTTTTCTTGGGAGCTGGAAGGAGACTTTTATGATCTTGGGAGAAGATACAGCTATTTTTGAATGTTTGTTTTATTTATGAAACACATTTCTATCTCGCCACAATCAAAAAGGCCCTGGGTGCCTTACAATACATCCACAGGCACATATAAAAACCCTGTTCACAGTGACAAGCATAAAAGCAGCCCCAATCCGAAAGACAGAAATGAAAACAAGAACAGAAGAATGGTGAGAACAAAAGGCAAACATCATTAAATTGAGATGAGACTGAAAGAACTTGGTGTCAGCCTTCCAAGTAATACACCCATGGAAAGCAGAACTCGGAGGCAGGTAGATTCCTCAAAGAACAATTTATTGGAGACACCATATTGGCACGACTGGTGAAAACCGACTTTGAAACGTTCCCGTGGTTTTCACCTAATTAAAAAGTAAAAGTTTCCCCTTCCCCCAAGTCATCAGTCACATGGTCCAATAGAGATGCTGGCTGGTTGCTTGGTTACTCCACTCCTACTCCTCCCCAGCCACCTGTTGGACTGTCCTTGGTTCCTACAGGAAAACTTTTTGTTTTGACTACAAACCCCAAATATCTATTCCCTCCCCCACGTCCCTTCTTCTACCTTGTGGCAACACTGAAGCCTCAAAGATGGCCTCAGGCGGGTTTGCTTTAGGGTTGACACTTGGATTTTCATTTCAGAAAGTCAAGGATGAGTTGAAGGATGGGCTAGCCCGGGTGTCAGCAACCTGTGGCTCTGGAGCCGCATGCGGCTCTTTGGGCCCTCTACTGTGGCTCCCTGCTGGGTGATCTCACCACTGGCTGGCCCCGCCCCTCACCCTTGCCTCCCAGTTTCTCCTTGCCTGGACTGAGAAGGTAAGGGTGACGGCGGTGGATGGAGAAGCGACCAGGGCAGAGGCAGAGAGATACAGAGAGAGTTGGGGGGAGGAAGAGGGAGGGAGGGAGGGAGAGAGAGTTGTCAAAGGGTTTCGTGGTTCCCAGTGTTTTTTTAACATCCAGTTCTCTGCCCTAATGACCAGCTGGGTAGGCGTGGCCAGGGGGGAGGTCATGTGGCTGGTGGAAGTGATTTTTTTTTTGCTTTAATTTATATGCCGCCCTTCTCTGGAGACCCAGGGCGGCTTACAATGCATTAAGCAATAGCCTTCATACTTTTGTATATTTATACAATATATATTTTAAATTTAAGTGTATATTAGCTTATATGAAAAAGTGAATTGTATAGTTTTTCTTCAAACTTTTTCTACAGCATTAGGTAGAAGCTGGTATAGTATTGTATATTTGACGTGGAGTTGGCCATGACTACCCAGGTTATGTGGCTCACAGTATTTTCTTTTCTGTGGGAAATGGGTCCAAATGGCTCTTTCAGTGTTTAAGGTTGCAGAACCCTGGGCTAGCCTAATCTTTTTTGGAAGCTGCTCTGAAACCGAGAATCAGACTCAATTTGCTTTAGCGCCTGGAAATTTGGGGATTTATAGTAGTTTATAGTAGTTTCTGCTTCTTGTGACCAGGTGCTGCACCATCACCCCTGCATCTGCACCGTCACCTGAAGCAGCTGTTGACTTTCAAATCTGAAACATGACACAGTCCTACAACAAATAAGAGAACCAGTTTGGTCTCGTGGTTAAGACACCAGGCTAGGAAGCGGGAGACTATGAGTTCAAGACCCACCTTGAAAGCCATTGGGTGATTGTGGTCTAGTCCTTCTCTCTCAACCCAACCCACCTCACCGTGTTGTTGTTGTGGGAAAAATAGGAAGGGGAAGGTGTGTTGGATGTGTTTGCCAAGTTGAGGTATTTGTAAAAATAAGGTGGAGTTTGTATGTACCGTGTTTCCCCGAAAATACAACCTACTCACAAAATAAGTCCTAGCTTGATTTTTAGACGTGTGCCCAAGCCCTACCACCAAAATAAGCCCTAGTCAAGACCCCACCCACTCCAGGGTGCATAGGTAAAAATTAAGCTTGGGTGGGGATGTGGGTGGTGGAGCTGCCCTACTACTTACCTTTGGATAGTTGCAACCAGTCCTCGCACACCTCGGCCCATTTCTTTTGCTGCAGCCAGCAAGGCTTTCCTGAAGGCCTCTGCAGCCAATAACAGAGCTCTGGATCAATCCGGAGCTTTGTTATTGGCTACAGAGGCCTTCAGGAAAACCTTGCTGGTCTTGCCGGACAAAGAAGTTGCTGAAGGCCTCTGATAGCAAAAAAGAGGCTGTGGTGATGCACGCAAGTGAGGTGAGTTAGTGGATGACATTCCCACCCCAAAAATAAGACCTGGTGCCTTTTTTTGGTGGCAAAAAAAAAAAAAAAAGACAGGGTCTTATTTTCAGGAAAACGCAGTGTGTGTGTGTGTGTGTGTATGTATGTATGTATGTATGTATGTATGTATGTATCAGCGGTAGGTTCTACTTACCTTTACTACTGGTTCACAATGGGAGCACGCATTCATTATGACGTCTGGGTGGGTGGGTGGAGCCTCCCACCACTTTAACTACCAGTTCGCAAGAACCGGAAAGAACCGGGAGCAACTCACCTCTGGTATGTATGTATGTATGTATGTATGTATGTATGTATGTATGAATGTGCCATGGTTCTGAGCAATAAACCCAATTGAACCAGGACCCAGAAGCTCTATTCAGGCTTGGAAGATCTTTTATTGAGTACATCGTATCGGCACTTAGAAAGTCGAAGCCAGCTCCGGGTAATTCCCATGCTTCAGAGTAATAAAAAGAATAGAAACGTCCCACCCTCCTCATATGTCCTGGGTCACGTTAACCAATCAGTCCAGCGGGATCCTTCCCCCCCCGGTCTCAGCAGATGTTCGTTATCATGAACTTGATTCACAAGGAGCCTGGTTTAGCTCAACAGACAAAAGCACTGTAATTTAACACCAACTGTCTGCGATTAAAGTAAGATCGAATCTCACCAGGCTCAAGGTTGACTCAGCCTTCCATCCTTTCTAAGGTAGGTAAATTGAGGGCCCAGTTTGTGGGGGCAATAAGCTGACTTTGTATAAATATACAAAAGTATGAAGGCTATTGCTTAACGCACTGTAAGCCGCCCTGAGTCTCCGGAGAAGGGCGGCATATAAATCAAATTAAAAAAAAAACATGCTGCGTCTGGTGGATGTTTTGTCTAGTGGACTCAGGCAGCGCATTCCAGTTCTTTTTAACTCCCTCCCGCTCCCCCCTGAGAGTGGCAACTAAGAAACGAAGCAAAGTGAATATGGGGTCGACCATAGTCATTTCAAAGTTGACAGTTGAATGAATGTTGAATGAATGAATGAGTGAGTGAGTGAGTGAGTGAGTGAGTGAGTGAATGAATGTGTCAAACCTGGAAGCCATCTTTTTCATTGGGCCTTCAGGCCTGCCACATTTACTGCTGTGGGAAATTGGGAGGGGGGATTGTATAGAGTATGGGTGATATATAGTCATAATAACATTCCTTTCTCAGAAAGTCAAGGCCGTCTTGCCCTGTACCTGGGACACTAGACCTGGGAGGCATCTCTAGTTGGGACAGTGCTTGGATTGGACCTTGTGATGGACATGTGGGTGTTGGGCAGGGACTTGGACTTTCCTTTGGGTGGGGAAAACTGGAAGCTTTCAGATTCTGGTTTTCCCAGATGTGTCAATATGATGTCTCTAATAAAATGGAACTTTGAGGAAACTCAAGTCTCGGAGTTTTCTTTCATTGGGTATGTTATTTGGAAACCTGACATGAATTAATGAGTGAGTGAGTGAATGAATGAGTGAGTGAGTGAGTGAGTGAATGAATATTAAGGGGTCAGGGCAGGAGAACCCTCCTAAAAATAATAGAACAATGGGCAGTGACAATGGAACCTATGGCCCAGAGTGATGCTCCCATTCTTTGAATAAATACTTTTCGTCTTGAGTTACACTGCCGTTCACCTGAGATGCTTTATTTTGAATTTAAGGTTCTAATGTTTTACTGCCTCCCAGCCCAGCAGCAAGAAATAGCCTTAAAAAATTATCCACGAACAAACCACTTTTGCCATCTGTTGTCGTAACAGCTGCCAAACGCAAGGTTGACATTTTGATACAGGAGCAAAAATGCAGATTTAATAGGGGAAACTTTTATTGGAAAAGGTTATATCTCAGCAGCGCTCCCCAGAGATTTGGGATAGGTGAGGGAAAAGACTGCAGCTTCTCTGGGCAGTGTTGAGGAATCAAATTATTGGATTTCTGAACCGTAGGAGGCATACAAATTTGAGTGCATTTTGCAAGTTTGAGGCCACAATGGCTGCATTTCTACAACTAACTTACTGTATTTTTTGGAGTATAACATGCATCTTTTTCCCCCTAAAAGGGGGTGAAAATTTAGATGCGTCTTATACACTGAGTGTAGCCCCGCCCACCCACTCCCAGCAATTACCTCCTTGCAGCAAGCAGCAAGAAAAAACAGCTCCTTTCAGCTTCCGCACAGTCTGATTAGCACAAATTGATTGGATCGGCCTCCTGACTCTCAACTGTTTTGCTCTCAGCTGTTTTGCCTGGGCCTCTGCTGCTTGCTGCAAGGAGATAAATTGCTGGAGCAGATTTTTTTTTCTTTCTTGTGCTAATCAAGCTATGCTGAAAACAAAAATGAAAGTAAAGCAGGCTGTTTGCTGTTTGCGGCAACGAGGAAAAATTGCTGGGAAGCAGAGTTCTTTTTCTTTTTTTCCTCACCAAAAAAGGGAGGTGCGTCTTTTAAATAAAATAAACAAAACATTTAGTTCTTCGTAGCTGATCAATGGATAGGTAGACCATTTAAAACCATCATCATTTTTCTGCTATAATATATGCTTTAAGGCTGCAAACCTATAGACACCTACACATAAAGTACTTAGAACATGAGGACTATTCTACAAATGGTTAAGTGACAGATATGAGGTTAGAGGAGTGGAATTATGTGAAATATGGTCTACATGAGAAAGAAAAAATGATGAGTAAATATTTTGATGGTTGTATAATCAATACTATAACGGAAGATAGTATACTTCTCAATAACGATTGATGTTGTCGCGTATTGGTTTATATACATATGATTATAACAATTATGATGATAATGATGTTTATATGTTAACACGTTGGACACCTAGAAAACACACTGCTCAACATAGAAATGGAATAGGTGATATAAAACAATAAAAAATATTTAACAAAAAAAGAAAGAAAGAAGGTACTTAGAAATGATATTGGAGAATATACCTTTCAAGCAGTGGTGAAATTCATTTTTTTTTACTACCGGTTCTGTGGGCGTGGCTTGGTGGGTGTGGTGTGGCTTGGTGGGCGTGGCAGGGGAAGGATACTGCAAAATCTCCATTCCCTCCCCTCTCCTGGGGGAAGGATACTGCAAAATCCCCATTCCCTCCCCACTCCTGGGGGAAGGATATTGCAAAATCCCCATTCCCATCCCACTCTGGGGCCAGCCAGAGGTGGTATTTGCCAGTTCTCCGAACTGCTCAAAATTTCCCCTACCAGTTCTCCAGAACCTGTCAGAACCTGCTGGATTTCACCCCTGCTTTCAAGTACAAAGAGGTTTAGGGTTGCCCTGAAAATGTCTGAAATTAAACCCGGTTTGATGCAATTCCTCCTCGTCTACAAACTAATACGATTGTGATATTTCCTTCTCTCGCCCGTTCCACCTTTCAAGACCTTTCACAGACAAAGCTCAATCCTGGTGTTTTAGGCGTAATCCAAAGGGCCGTGTGAAAGGACTTCTTGCTGAGTTTCCTTGAGACTTTTGTATCTTGTTTATCCGTCATTCTTCTATGTTGCAATAAATCGAGGAGAGACGGCCGTGCCGAAGGACTTGTTCTCTTCAGGAGGCGAATTCCCACTGTTTCAAACTGCTGGCATCTGATTGACTTGCTGAAATCGCTCTCCGCTGGGAGCGCGCCGGTAATAGGAGGCATTTTGCAGCTCTGTGTGGCACAAACAATGAAATACACCAAAGATAACTGATGCCCGCCTTACAGCCGAATCTGTAGAAGAGTCAATTCTGCTCTCTAATTTCTCCAATCGCGGTAGATGGTCCCACCCCTCTGCCACTTGATATCAGAAGTATGTAGAAATAATGCATTAGAAATAATAATAAAAAAACCCAGCTTAATTCTTTATTATTATTATTAAAAGGAGGAGATTGGGAGCTACTGTGAAATGGATAATGTTTCAAGGAGTGGGGATGAAAATGAAATTCTTGATGAAGAATTTATCAGCAGCAGTTTTGTTTAACATGATCAACTGGTGCAGTGGTGGTATTCAGCCGGTTCGAACTGTCTCAGGTGGTCCAAACCGGCTGAATACCCACCTACCCACTCCAGCACTATGCCGTCCTATTGAGCCAGATTTTCTAAGCTGCGCATATGAGTGCAAGCCACGCACGAGAGCAATTTTCAGTACACGGCGAACCGGTGGTAAAATTATGTGAAACGCACCTTTGAGCTGGTGGATCCAGAGATAAGAACACTGAGTCACGAAGATCCATCCTTGGACAGAAGACCGGTCAATGAATTTAATTTTTGCAGAAAGAGATTACAAAGAAGGTCATGAACAATACAATGTAGCAATCAACCCATGGAACAGCTTCCCTTCAGAAGTTGTGGGAGCTTCATCACTGGAAGCTTTCAAGAAGAGACTGGACTGCCCTCTGTCAGAAATGGTGTAGGGGCTCCTGCTTGGGCAGGGGGTTGGACTAGATGACCTACAAGGTCTTTCCAACTCTGTTAATCTGTTAATAGGGCTGAAAGAGATCTTGGAGGTCTTCTCGTCCAACTCTCTGATCAAGGCAAGAGCCTTATACCATCCCGGTCAAATAGTTGTCTGGTCTATTCTTGAAAGCCTCCAGTGATGGAGCAGGTTCAGCTTTTGGAAGCAAACTCTTCCACTGATTAATTGTTCTCACTGTCAGGACATTTCTCCTTAGTTCTAGGTTGAATCTCTCTTTAACCAGTTTCTACCCATTACTCCTTGTCCTGCCCTCTTGGGGCCCAGGAGAATAAATTTATCCTCTCTCTTTGGATTAGGTGACCTACAAGGGCCCTTCCTACTCTGCTAATCTGTTATCTGTTCTCATAGGAGGTTAATCAGTTTCTCCTTCCTGTAACCATATTCTTGGCACAGAAAAAAGAGAATTACAGTATATAGACACACCCATGAAGTCACTAGGAGTTAAACTCGGTTCGAAAGAGACTCCATTTTAACTGTATACCTCAACTAGATTTTCATCGGTATTCCCTAAAACTCTTTGGGAATTTTTCCCATCCTTCCCCAGTTCTCCTTTTCTTGAAAAATGTGTGTCGCTTCCAAAACTGTCTGTGAGACTTGAAATATGTGCGTGAGGCACCATCCCGCTGTGCCCTGAATGGTTGCTCAGTGGACAACTTGATAATAGACAGAGTTAATGGGCTTCTGTTCAAGGCTGAATTCTCTTTGAAGGTTAGCTGGCTTATCCTCCGAGTTTTTAAGGCTATCTCCTTAACAATAAACTAGAAAGCTGGCTATTCTCATTTTCCTGCCCGTTCACTTGGGCATTTAGCTCAACTGACTGGATACCTGAATTTGCATTTGGACTGTTCTAAAGGAAGAGGCTTTATTCTCAGATGTAAAAAAACATCAAGCAGTGGGAAACGAGTACGGAAATACGGATGAATTGTGAGAATAATGATGTGTTCCTGTGGCTTCTACAAACAGAGCACAGCCGATGCAATTTATCCCTGTAAATTTGTTCAGGAGAAGTTTTTTGTTGAACTTGAAGGAGATTAAATTCTTCTCCTCTCTCCCAAGTGATTCTCAACCCATCGCTCTAATCTGGCGTTTCTCAACCCCAGCAACTTGGTTGCAGATTTCAATTCCCAGGATTTCTTTAAAAAGTGGTGTCCTCAACCCCATCGTTCATTGGTGTCTTCCTGAAAAGGTTGCCTTTTCAAAATTCGGGATAAACAGCAGATGATTACATTTCTTCCAAGGTAATTTATTGGTGGATGTATGGAATGTGGGTTCAAGTGAGTGGGATCAGACCCCAAAATGATTGAGAATATCTTAGCCTTTTTACAATGAATGAGCTGGAAGGGAGTTTGGAGGTCTTCTAGTCCAACCTATACTATGCCCTTCCTCTCCTAAGCAACCCTCTGCACGAAACTGACTTTTCCAGAAGTCAAAATGGATCTTGAAGCAGGTTTTGAAATGCTCCCTGCAGTCCTGGTACTCTCTAGTTTGTCTTCCACTGACAACAACAACAATTTATTATTACAGTCTTAGATCAGAACAAATAAAAGCACTCAGTATATATACACTTAAAACTTCTAGTATAAAGTAATAACAACTAAAATCTATAATAAAATCCAGTGTCCATTATACATGGTCTGACTATATGATAGTTGCAATCCCTAAACTGTGTGGCCCGTTGTGGGTTCAATGCTAAAAGGGAAAGGACTAAGCAGTGCAAAGGGTTTGCCACAATTGTTATTCAACATCACTACGGTGGAGAAGACACGTGTTTGCGATGAATACAGGATGGCCGATGGAAGCACATGGCACTGTGCAAGTGCAAATGCTTTCTGGTGGTTTGCTGATTCCAACTGACTAAAATATCTGGCAGGAGCACCAACACATCTAATGGCATCTGGAGCCAGAAACAGCAGAGCTTTCCCTAAGTCCACCTGCCTCTCCATGTCCTCCACCCTTCCTCGCAAGGTTTGTCTTGCTAGATCATAGTCCATCTTGAGTATTAAAGCTGGGGAGAAGCCTAGTTTGGCAAAGTTGGACTTGACAGATTGTATACAGATTCTTGCTTTGACATTTGTCAATCCTGTCTCCAGGCATAGAAGTGCATTTGAGACACAACATGGCATCTGGAGAATTGTTCAAAATGAACATCTGATCTCTAGATGTCTATGGAGATTGTCAGTCATCCAGGTCATAGTTGTCTCAAAGGAGTTTTTTCAAAAGGCAACTGGTGTCAGCCCTGGAAGACATCTTTTTCTTTGGAGCTTCTGGGCTGCCACATTTAGTGCCTGGGAAAACGAGAGGGGGGATTACAAAGAGTCGGTGGAGGAGTAGTCATAGCAACATTCCTTTCTCTGGGAGTCAAAGGACACTGCACCTGATGGGAGTGACTGGGGGTTGTCTCCAGTTGAGACAGTGAATTGATTGGACCATGTGATGGACTTGTGGGTGAAGGGGATGGATCTTCAACTTTCTTTGGGTGGAGAAAACTCGAAACTCTCAGTTTCGGGTTTTCCCAGATGTGCCAGTATGACATCTCTAATAAAATGGAACTTTGAGGAAGCTTCAAGCTTCTGACTTTTCTTTCGTTGGGGGTGTTACTTGGAACTCTGACAACTGGACTGTGTTTTTTCTTTGAGGAAGGTTTCACTTCTCATCCAAGAAATGTCTTCAGTTCTGAAGAATGTGCTGGATTTATATTTCTGTCTTGTGTAGCCTAAGAAGCATCTCTCCAGTTTCATAGAATCACAGGGCTGGAAGGGATCTTAGGAGGTACAAAAAAGAGCAACAAAGATGATTAGAGGACTGGAAGCTAAAACATAGGAAGAACGGTTGCAGGAACTGGGTATGTCTAGTTTAATGAAAAGAAGGACCAGGGGAGACATGAGAGCAGTGTTCCAATATCTCAGGGGCTACCAGAAAGAAGAGGGAGTCAAGCTATTCTCCACAGCACCTGAGGGCAGGACAAGAAGCAATGGGTGGAAACTCATCAAGGAGAGAAGCAACATAGAACTAAGGAGAAATTTCCTGACAGAATAATTAATCAGTGGAATGACTTGACTCCAGAAATTGTGGGTGCTCCAACACTGGAGGTTTTCAAGAAGAGACTGGACAACCATTTGTCTGAAATGGTATAGGGTCTCCTGCTTGAGCAGGGGGTTGGACTAGAAGACTTCCTTTGTGGTCATCTGGTCATTAGCACTCTCTCTGAGAGCTGTTGAGGCTACTTGGGGGTTTATCTGTACCTTATGGATCACCCTCAAGACTCTCGGAGAAAGTGTTAATGACCAGATGACTGCAAAGGGATATAATTCTTACACACACACACACAACACACACACACACACACACACACACACACACACACACACATCATCATCATCCAGTCAGAACTGAAGAAGCTTCTCAGATGAAGAAGCAAAACGTCTTCCTCAAGGAAAAAGTATAGTCCAGTTGCCTTTTGTAAAATCACCTTTGAGACATTCTGATCTCTAGCTGTTAACTACCATATTTTTTGGAGCATAAGGCACACCTTCCCCCCCCAAAAAAGAAGGTGAAAATCTGGGTGGGTCTTATACTCCAAATGTAACCCCACCCAGCTTCTCAAACGGAGGTTTCAGAGGCTGAAAAAAGCATCAGAAACGAAGTTTCAGAAAAGAAGCCCCCAAACAGAGCTTCAGAAAAGAAGCCCCCAAACAGAGCTTCAAAGGCTTTTTTTCTGAATCTGTTTCGGAGGCTTTCAGAGGCAGAAAAAAAAAGCAAAAAAAAGCAAGGCACAGAGCTCACAACCAAGGAACCTGTTGCTAAAATTCACCTCTAGGAACAGCTGATTGGGGATATTCCAGGAGGCCAATCCATCTGCCAATCAGCTTTTTTCTTATTTTCCTCCCCAAAAACTAAGGTGCGTCTTATACTCCGGTGCATTATATACTCCAAAAAATATGGTAATCGCAAAGGAGATTTTAGCAATCAGGTTTCACTAATTCAGCGGTGACACTCTCTATTTTTCTTTCACTCTCTCTTGTGATACAAACTGACCCAAAACTCTGCATTACCAATAACACCCCCCTGGAGCAACCCAGCAAAGAATTTAAAACTGCTGCACAGGAGAGAAATATAATTTCACCTCTAACCTTTCCTTTGCCCCCTCTGTCTTCTCATGCAGCATTTGTAAGTATTTTGATGTCAGAATGATGAAGTATCTCCACTTTTTAAATCAAGACTCTTAAAAGACTCCACACTGTACGTTTTGCCCTGCAGGGAAGAACTAGAGAAAGGGAATAGAGTGACTTGGAGTTTAAAATAATAACTGAAGTCTGGCAAGACTGTCAGAAATAATCACTTTAATTTAGCAAGCAAAGCCGTGCACTGATTAGCATCCCTTGTATTGGAAAGCATTTGTTTGGTTTTCCTTTTTGCATAGATGCAAAAAAACCCAAGCAAAAACAAATGGTTTGAACCATTGTTCCTATGAATTTCTGGGACAGTTTTATTTCTTGTCCTTAGAGGACTGTGCTTTTCCATTATGTAATTTCAACATTTACTTTTGCACGCATGGCATCGATTGCAAGTTATTGCAATTGTTTAAATCCTAAATTATTCAGGTTTTTAAAAATGTTTTGTTATTTTAATTAAATTGTACACTGGCCAGGGGCCCTTTATGAGGGAGATGGGAGGTTAAGAAGTTTGAGAGAAAGAAAGAAAGAAAGAAAGAAAGAAGGAAGGAAGGAAGGAAGGAAGGAAGGAAGGAAGGAAGGAAGGAAGGAAGGAAGGAAGGAAGGAAAAAGATGATTAAGTATGTTTATGGTAGCTGGGTGGAGAAGGAAGAAGCTGTGATACAATATTACTTTAGCTAATGGTGAGGTCTGTTACTGAGAAACTATGGGAGAATTTATTTGCCCGGTGTAAAATATTTACTCCAGTATTAATAGCTCATTGTCAGGAAATTTCTCCTTAATTCTAAGTTGGATCTCTCTTTGTTAAACTTCCATTAGGACTTCTTGTCCTATCTTCAGGTGCTTTAGACAATAGCTCAACTCCCTCTTCTCTGTAACAGCCCCTCAAATATTGGAAGATTGCTATCAACGTCAAGTCCTCTTAATTAGTCCTCTTAGGACTAACTAGTCCTCTGAGCTAGAAGTCATACCCAGTTGGAAAACATACCCAGTTCCCACAACCCTTCATTGTATGGTTTAGTCTACAGTCCCTAAATTGTCGTCATTGTTCTTCTCTGCACTCTTTCCAGAATCTCAACATCTTTCTTTTCTTTTTTTTTATCATGATGACCAGAACTGAATGCAGTATTCCAAGTATAAGTGCAGTATAAGTGTAATATAAGTATAATGACCAGGAGGCCTGTTCTACGGAGGAACTAATCTACGTTCCTAGCACTGAAGATGGAACAAATAGTTCCTGCGTCTACTTGTTTTGAGCACTACTCAATGTTGAAAAGAAAGCTTGGTGGGATTCTTTAATTTAAAAATGCCATGATTCTTCAAGTGTAGACAGAGTCTTCAGCTGGAAAATTTGGATAACTTTTCCATACTGTCCAGCATACAGTATGTTTTTGGAAGATTGTATATTTGCATCTCAGGACTCAGTTGCTTTACATTACTCTCACCCAAGGAGCACTGTCCAGCAATAGAATAGAATAAAATATAATAACAAAGTTGGAAGGGGCCTCGGAGGTCTTCTAGTCCAACCCCCAGCTCAAGCAGGAAACTCTATTTCAGATAAATGGGTGTCCTGTCTCTTAAAAACCTCCAGTGAGGTTTTTAATGGAGGCAAGTCATTCCACTGCTTAATTGTGCTAAACTGTCAGGAAATTTCTCCTTAGTTCTAGGATGCTTCTCTCCTAGTTTAGTTTCCACCCATTGCTATTTGTCTTGCCTTCTGGTGCTTTGGAGAATAGCTTGACTCCCTCTTCTTTGTGGCAGCCCCTGAGATATCTGAGAACACGGCTATCATGTCAATCCTAGTCCTTCTTTTCATTAAGCTAGACATACTCAATTCCAGCAACTGTTCTTTTGATTGTTTTAGCCTCCAGTCCCCCTAATCATTTTATTGCTCTTCTCTGCACTCTTTCTAGAGTCTCAACATCTTTTTTACTTCGTGGCGACCAAAACTGGATGCAGTGTTCCAAGTATGGCCTTACCAAGACATTATAAAGTGGTATTAACCCTTAATGTGATATTGATTCTATCCGTCTCTTAATGCAGCCTAGAACTGTGTTGACTTTTTTTGGCAGCTGCTGCACACGGCTGGCTCAAATTTAACCGATTGTCCACTAGGACTCCAAGATCCCTCTCACAGTTACTACTACTAATGTTCTGCATAGGACATAATTACATTATGAAAGGTGTTTATTGATGTGATGCCGTAGCTAGCTTGGAAATATATCAGAATAGAATAGAATAGAATAGAATAGAATAGAATAGAATAGAATAGAATAGAATGGAATGGAATGGAATGGAATGGAATGGAATGGAATGGAATGGAATGGAATGGGACGGGACGGGACGGGACGGGACGGGACGGGACGGGACGGGGAATAGAATAGAATAGAATAGAGTAGAGTAGAGTAGAGTAGAGTAGAGTAGAGTAGAGTAGAGTAGAGTAGAGTAGAATAGAATATAGAATGGGATAGGATAGGATAGGATAGGATAGGATAGGATAGGATAGGATAGGATAGGATAGGATAGGATAGGATAAAAATAGAATGGGATAGAGTAGAGTAGAGTAGAGTAGAGTAGAGTAGAATAGAATAGAATAGAATAGAATAGAATAGAATAGAATAGAACAGAACAGAACAGAACAGAACAGAACAGAACAGAACAGAATTCTTTATTGGCCAAATGTGATTAGATTGAACAGAGCTAGATTGAAAAAATTATGTGTGGCTGTAACAATAGTTTTTCTGGACGTCTTCTAAAAATATTTGCAGGGAAATTGGCTGGAACGGATTCTAAGTTGGAACATGAGACTTTGAGGTCTTTCACTCCCCCTTTCATATATATTTTTTTTCCTTCTACAGGTACGTTGTTTTCATTTCGAAAAAAAAATGGATGCAAAGGTAAAACTCACACATCTGTTCTAACTACGGGATGAAATGGTGCCCTTGCTTTCTAAACTCCCAAGGACATTAATCAATCTTGGGTTTTTTTTGGGGGGGGGGGGTTGGGATTCTGGGGGAAGTTTAAAGGTTATTTAGTAGGTTTGAGTGCCTGGGGTGATTATGCGCACCTTGCTTATTCAACACTATTTCTACGAAAAAACATTTTATGCACCATAAGCTCTATTGCTTCTCATTTGTTTGTGATGCTTCACTTCCCATACAGGTGCCAGGTACCTGGTATATTATTCATCTCTGGGAAAAAGAAAAGTGCTTAGCCATGTTCCTTCCATTGGCTACTCCTGCAAATTGCTTCTGATTAATCACACTCAAGTTGTTGAACTTCTCGGAGCTGAGTCGGTAAGGAGAAAGGGTTGGAACAATTGAACAACAGAACATCAGCCTCTTCGCTTAGCTCCGGAGATCTTAAGGGAACTCTCTGGGGCGAGACGAGAAAAATAGTTTTTCCTCCTTAATTATGAGAATAACCTTTAGAAATATCGAATTAAGTTTACAGGAGAGCATTTTATATCGATGTTGATCAAGAGAGTAATGAAAATTGGATGATCCAGCAGACAAAAGAGTGGTGTCTTTGGCTCAGAGTGCTATCCTTTGATCAATAATATATTGGAGGGGTATTTTCATAAGATAAACACACTGTAATTTATTTCAGCCTACTAATTACTGAAGTCTTCTTCCAAGCGAGTGAATTTTTACCAAGGTTCAGGGGCCGAAATCTTGCTCATTTGGGGATAAATGAAAGGGAGATGATTGTATATATAGGTAGTCCTTGACTTACAAGCAGAGGCGGTATTCAGCCGGTTCAGACAGGTTCACCCGAACTGGTAGCAGAAATTGCTCCAGCTCTATGCTAATCTATTTAGGCACATTTTTGAGACTGGGAGCATGTGTGGAACACAAGCGTGCAAGCAAAGCACATGTGCGGAAGGCGGGCGCATGCGTGGAAGGCAGGCGTGCATGCAAATCAGGCACGTACACACATGAAGCGAGCGTGCACACGCACGGTGAACTAGTAGTAAGTGTTGTGGCCCATCAGTAGCCTATGCGGATTGTAGCTGATTCTGACAATGAGGAGGCTGGTGTGGTGCTGCGCCAGCAGCCTGTGCAACTGGTGCTCGAGTCAGACAATGAGGAGGCTGGAGAAGATGTAGTGCCAGAGGCGGGGATTCAGCCAGGGCCTTCAGAACCTCCAGAAGCTCCTTTAAGTGAAGAGGACAAAGAGGAGGAGCCTCTTCTCGATGCATGGGCGCGCAGAGCTGCTAAAAGGCAGGAATGGCTTCTCAGGAGGAGGTCTCCTCGAGAGTAAGGCTTGGGGCTAATTGGCCACTCCCTTAGCCTATTTAAGGAGGAATGCTGATTGCAGCAAGCTGTAGGGAACAACTTTAGTTCACTCTCCTTCGCGTCTGGATTCTCTGCACAATTGCTTCTGGGCTTTCTGCCAACTCTAGTAAGACTGTGATTACCTTATCTTAGAATGCTTGTAGGCTGTTAAGGAAGTTTATTAACAGCCTTTGGTTGAAAAAGACTGAGTTATTTGAGTAAAATCAGCTTTGTATAGATTTTGTGTGTGCTGCGTTCTTTGGGGTCCGTAGCTGGGACAGAACAGTAACATAATGTGAAACCTACCGCTGCTTATGACCATCAGTTCCAAGCACTGAAAAAAGTGAGTTATTTTTCACACAACTGTTGCAGCCTCCCCATAGTCATGTGATCAAAATTCAGACACTGAACTTTGACAATTGGTTCATATTTATGACAGCTGCAGAGTCTCGGGGTCATGCAATCACCGGTTGTGGCCTTCGGAGACGCAAAGTTGATGGGGAAAGTCAGATTCACTGAACAGCCGTGTTGCTAATACGGCTCTTAACAACTGTAGTGATTTACTTAACAAGAGCAAGATCTTAAAGACACTCACTTAACAAGAGTCTTGCCTAGCAACAGAAATTTTGGACTCAATTGTATTGGACTCTATACATTTCTATAATTATAACTATAACGATACATTTCTGAAGACGGCATTTAGTTTTGTTGTACCATGTGCAATGACAATAAAGTAAACGAAATTAAACTAAACATGTTATGCACTTTTTACCCTCATCAGAAGTCGGTTTCAGCAGGTTCTGACCAGTTCTGTAGAACTGGTAGCGGAAATTTTGAGTAGTTCGGAGAACCGGTAGTAAAAATTCTGACTGGCCCCGGCCCCATCTATTCTCTGCCTCCCAAGTCCCAGCTGATTGGGAGGAAATGGGGATTTTGCAGTAACCTTCCCCTGGAGTGGAGTGGGAATGGAGATTTTACAGTACCCTTCCCCTGCCATGCCCACCAAGCCATGCCCATAGAACCGGTAGTAAAAAATTTTGAAACCCACCCCTGACCCTCATCTGTAGTGTTCTAACAGACAGATATTAACAGATTAACAGAGTTCAAAGGGACCTTGTAAGGCATCTAGTCCAACCCCCTGCCCAAGCAGGAGACCCTACACCCATGATGGTGAACCTATGGCACGTGTACCATAGGTGGCACACATAGCCATATCAGTGGGCATGCCAGCTCAGCTCTGGTGCACATGCACGGGCCGGCCAGCTGATTTTTGGGTCCTCTGGGCCCACCAGAAGTAGGGAAACAGACTGTTTCCTGCCTCAGGAGGGCCTGGGGGTGGGGGGGGAAGGCCCATTTTTCTTTCTTACCTGGCTCCAGATCCTCTTTATGCATCTGGGGAGGACGAAAACACCCTTCCCCACCCCCTCAGAGGCCCTCTGGAGGCCTAAAATGGCCCATTTCCCAACTCCCGGTGGGACAGGAAGTGACGTTTTTTGCTGTCCCCAGCCTCCAGAGACTTCTAAAGAGGCTCACAGAACCAGATGTAAAAAAAAATTGAATTTCACCACTGCTATTGACTCTACCACCCAGATTCTGCAGGATCTGGAGATTCTGGATTTCATAGGTTGGCTTTATTCCAGCCTGATCCCAGCTACATTTGATGACTTGGTGACTCAGAAGAACAAATGATGAAGTTCAAAGCAATCAAAAAGTTAGCCCAGGAAGTTGAAGGAGACTGGAAGGACTGGGGGAAAAAAGTGAAATAGGCATAAAATTAACTAAATTTGATAGGAGTGGACGAAATACAATTCTAATTACTTTTAGATGGTCTATATTAAAATGGGTTAATTATGGCGTAAAAATGAAACTCACTGAAGCAATCATAGGGACACAAGGGCTTTAGGGAGCCTTGATGTTGGAGAAACACAGGCAAATTAGGAGGAAAAGTTACATATGTTTTTTTTTTCTAAGTTGCTCTCATCTTTTTTTTGACTTTCCGCTTTATTTTCTAATCTTGAGCCAAATACTATTGAGCCTTAAATCTGAACACGTGTGGTTAGTGAAATGGTAATCAAGATGCCAACAGATTTGAGCTAAATGGACAGAATGAAATGATGCTTTGAGAGCCAGTATCTGAAGCAATCATGTTTTCTTCAAAGCTTGGGAATTTCTTCTAGCTAGAGAAGTATATGTTTACGAAAGAAAAGAAAAGATTAAAGGAAAAACGCAAGAAGAAAGTTGACCAGTTTAGACTGAGTATCCTGAATGGAGTACTGCATAATACATTGATAAGTAGCCTTACGTGTAGAGTTTTCCCAGAATTTTGGAGGAATGTTGTGGGTATCTGCACAAAATGACTGTGAAAGGGAAGAAGGTGTTTTCTCTTAACTTGTTGGATAAGGCTATTCAAAAGACATGCATTTATCATGTGAAGATCACGTGAAGTATTAATACCACTTTATCTTGCCTTGGTAAGGCCACACTTGGAATACTGCATCCAGTTTTGGTCGCCACAATGTCAAAAAGATGTTGAGACTCTAGAAAGGCTAAAACATATGAAGAACGCTTACAGAAACTGGGCATGGCTAGTCTAGTGAAGAGGAGAACCAGGGGAGACATGATAGCAGTCTTCCAATATTTGAGGGGCTGCCACAGAGAGGAGGGAGTCGGGCTATTCTCCAAAGCACCTGAGGGCAGGACAAGAAGTAATGGCTGGAAACTAATCAAGGATAGAAGCAACTTAGGAGAAATTTCCTGACAGTTAGAACAATTAATCAGTGGAACAACTTGCCTCCAGAAGTTGTGAATGCTCCAACACTGGAAGTTTCCCTTCCCTTCCCTTCCCTTCCCTTCCCTTCCCTTCCCTTCCCTTCCCTTCCCTTCCCTTCCCTTCCCTTCCATTCCCTTCCATTCCATTCCATTCCATTCCATTCTATTCTATTCTAATCAAGCAAATAAGTATTTCCTCTCTGTCCCTTTCTATTTCCTCCAGGAGTCAGTCCTTTAAGGTAGACCAGATTAGAAAACTACGTAAAGTCGTGCATGCTAATACTCCCTTTACATAAAATCATAGTAACAGTCTCTTCTAAGCCTGAATATGCTTCCTCTCTGCCTCTCTTTATCTTTGTGAGAACTAGGAAAGGACTTGAATGCTTTCTCAGATTACATTTCTGTCCTGATTCAGGTTTCTTTTATCTGACTATTAAGTTGGGATGACCAGGCAGAGCCTGAGGGAGGGGTTAAGTGTGTCATTAGTCTGGAGTCCCTTCACACCCACAAGAGATCTAAGTCCTTGAATTCTGCTGACTTTTATACCACCAATTTGCCTTGACTGTTAATAGATTCTTGTTTAGAGGTTGTTGTGGTTGTTAGTTGTGAAGTCATGTCTGACCCATCGCGACCCCATGGATAATGTTCCTCCAGGCGTTCCTGTCCTCTACCATCCCCCAGAGACCATTTAAGCTCACACCGACTGCTTCAGTGACTCCATCCAGCCACCTCATTCTCTGTCTCCTTCTTCTTTTGCTCTCAGTCTTTCCCAGCATTAGGCTCTTCTCCAGTGAGTTCTTCCTTCCCATTAAGTGGTCAAAGTATTTGCATTTTATCTTCAAGGTCTGACCTTCTAAAGAGCAGTCAGGGTTGATCTCCTCTAGGACTGACCAGTTTGATCGCCTTGCAGTCCAAGGGACTTGCAGGAGTCTTCTCCAGCACCATAGTCCAAAGGCCTCAATTCTTTGGCGCTCAGCCTTTCACAGCCATACATTGCTATGGCTATGGGAAAACCATAGCCTTGACTATACACACTTTTGTTTAGAGCAGGGGTCAGCAACCTGTGGCTCTGGAGCTGCATGTGGCTCTTTCACCCCTCTGCTGTGGCTCCTTGTCATTCAAAATATGTGTCACAACCGGCAATGTGCGACAGTTGCCGGCACGCGATTTATTGAGCTTTTCAACCCTCGGTAGGCCAACCATGGATAAATCCAAGAAAAGTTTCAGAAGAAAAACAGAATGTTTAATTCAACTACATATGCTAGTTTTGTGGACGTTCAAGAAATAGTCGGGTATGGGAAGGGTTTTGTGGCTCCTGGTGTTTTCTTTTCTGTGGGAAACGGGTCCAAATGGCTCTTTGAGTGTTTAAGGTTGCAGACTCCTGGTTTAGAAGTAGCCTGGAATTAACTTGTATTCATTTGAATAACCCTGGTTCCTGATTTCTTGCACCTGATGTCTTTCTTCTCTTCCTCAAGGTTATACCTTCCATTCATCACATCTGAATTTTTCTTCTTCTTTTTTTTCTTCCCCCCCCCCTCCTTTTGGTTGGAAGTTATCCAAACTCAACACAGCAGTCACTCACCATCTTTTTTTTTTTTTTTTTTTTTTGAGAGTATCTTGTGGGGATTGTGTACCTTCTTGGAAATAAAAATTATGCTGGAGGTTTTAGAGCATGCCAACTGATTGTGGATGATCTTTAAATTAACTTCCTCCTGAAATTCTTGAGGCATTTTACTTTTGGTAATAACCATATAGATACACCGCTCACAGCTGTTGTTGCAGCCCACATTGAGTTGATGCTGCTTAGACAAACAAAAGATTTCCCTCTGGTTATTGAAAAAGAATTAAGCCACAGGAAGAAGATGGGAGGAAAAAGTACATTTTAAAAAGAGCAAAGTTCTGTTCCTTAGCGTCAGCCACAAACTATGAAATGTGCTAAAGGACAAACAATGCTTTGAGATTTGGTCATAAACATATAAAATACGTTGGAATTTGAATTCTTCAGAGCATTTCTAAATTGGGTACGCTAAATTATAATTTGTTACTCCATAAAATTGAAGGTCAATTGAAATCATGGCACTCATTAAACTTTTCCAAGGGAGAATTTCATCCCACCAAAATAATTATATGCCCAAAATTATTGTATCTTTTCAAACAGAGCCAGCCTCCCTAACTAGGAAAATCTTAATTTCATGGCAAAAAAAAAAAAAGACCATACTTAAATAGAAAATAGTTATATTACATCTTAAAAAATCTGAGAGGGATGAGGATTTCTTAATATGAATTATATATGTTTGTGTGTGTATGTATGTATATATGTATGTTTTGCAAATGAAATATGCTTTTCTATTATAATTTATTTCATTATAATGAAACATGCATTAAAAATAGAGATTAAAAGTTCAGATTCTTCAGAACATTTTTATAATAAAAATCCTTTTAGCTGACATGAAGACTAGATATAAAATGGCCTAAAAAGAGAAATGACTGAAATTTGCAAAATTCTCATCAAAATTCAGCCCATACCTTTCCTTATTAATACCTGTTATAAAATATAAAAAGTCTTTTCTGGGAAATTTATAATCACTGCAGGCAAAGAAACAGAAACTGCCAAATCTTTAAGAACTAAAAGATTATTCTATACATGGAGGAATGATTCTGACACTTGAGCCTACCTTTGGGCTCAGCCTGGTCATCTCCTACAATCAAATTTGCACAATTCTTGTTAATTTAGCCTTGCAATAAGGTAGAATCATGTTTCCTATCTGGTCTACCTAGGATAGGGGTCTGCAACCTTAAATACTCAAAGAGCCATTTGGATCCATTTCACACAGAAGAGAAAACACTGGGAGCCACAAAACCAGGGTGGGCGTGGCCAACTCGATGTCACTCACATCCCAGCCACGCCTACCCAGCCAGTCGTTAGGGCAGAGAACCAGTTGTTAAAAAACACTGGGAACCACAAAATCCTTTTGACATCTCTCCCTCCCTCCCTCCCTCCCTCCCTCCCTCCCTCCCTCCCTCCTTCTCCCTCTCTCTATGTCTCTCTCTCCCCCTCTCTCTGTATCTCTCTATGTCTCTCTCTCTCCCTCTCTCTGTATCTCTCTATGTCTCTCTCTCTCCCTCTCTCTGTATCTCTCTATGTCTCTCTCTCTCTCCCCCTCTCTCTGTATCTCTCTGTCTCTGCCCTGGCCGCTTCTCCCATCCCCTGCCGTCGCCCTTACCTTCTCAAGCCAGGTGAGGAGTGACTGCGAGGGGAGGGTGAGGGGCGGGGCCAGCCAGTGGTGGGATCACCTGACAGGGAGCCACAACAGAGGGCCCAAAGAGCCGCATGCAGCTCCAGAGCCTCAGGTTGCTGACCCCTGGGTTAGGAAGATTGT
The DNA here is from genome assembly GCF_029215685.1 of Pituophis catenifer annectens. Taxonomy (NCBI): domain Eukaryota; kingdom Metazoa; phylum Chordata; class Lepidosauria; order Squamata; family Colubridae; genus Pituophis; species Pituophis catenifer. The sequence goes on along the minus strand of NW_027256896.1, from coordinate 8,087,746 downwards.
CAGTTACTGATTAAAAAAAAAAATGGAACATATTATTTATTTATTTTATTGAATTTGTATACCGCCCTACTCCCGAAGGACTCAGGGCGGTGAACAGCCATAGAATAAAACATATAAATACAAAATTTAAAATAGATTAAAACGAATTAAATAATTTGGCTGAACAAATTTAAAACCCCAATAATTTAAAACCAGATTTAAAATTTCCATTTAAAAGGGGAAGGACTTAGATCAGGCTGGCTTGGTGAAATAGGAAAGTCTTGAGCGTGCGACGGAAGGTATGCAGATCCGGGATCCTCCGTATCTCCGGGGGGAGCTCGTTCCAGATAGTAGGTGCCCCCACAGAGAAGGCTCTTATGGATGTACTTTCTGAAGGAGCACAGAAACTACACGTTTATACACACAGAATATGCCAATAATTTTTAGCAGAAATATTGAAGTCTGTATGCAAGGATTGTAGGAAGGGATATGGTAACATTGAAAACATTGGCTCATTTCCCCAAGCTATCACAGCTTTGGGAATCAATTAATCTTTAGGGAGCTTAATAAGATCTGCTTGCCCTTTCCCTTAGCAACACCAGAATAATGTCTTTCATCACTGTTCGAAAGAAGAAAATTAAGGCTCATTCTAGTGGGAACAAGAATATTGATAGCTCAGAAATGGAAACGGGAATAGCATTTCCGCGTTAGACCTTTGATACTTCAAACTGTTATAAAGATCCTTAATGAAGAAACTCGTGAATGCAGTACATCAGTTGAAGAGTAGCGGGTATAATATCCTTTCGCTCTAACTTGGAACGACTTCATCTAGCTTGTTAACAATTAAGAATGAATTAAGAGATTTCTCACTGATATGGATTTTGTGGGGCTAAGCATTTGGGAGGGGAGAATCTAAAAACTACCCTGAATCCATCAAAAAGGAAATTGTTACTCCATGTTACTTGCATAGCATCTTCTCCGGTAATATTGAACTGCTAACTAAGGCATATAAAACATTTGCTAAACCAATTTTCAAATACAGCTCATCTGTCTGGAACCTGCACTGCATTACCTCTCGTCACCTCTCGCCTTGACTACTGCAACGCTCTCTACATAGGGCTCCCCTTGAAGAGCACCCGGAGGCTCCAACTGGTCCAGAATGCAGCAGCGCGGGTAGTGATGGGAGCAGCATGGCGCTCCCATGTAACACCGCTCCTGCGCGAGCTGCACTGGCTCCCAGTGGTCTTCCGGGTGCACTTCAAGGTGTTGGTTATCACCTTAAAAGCGCTCCATGGCATCGGGCCTAGCTATCTTCGAGACCGCCTGCTGCTACCAACGACCTCCCATCGTCCCGTGCGCTCCCACAGAGAGGGCCTCCTCAGGGTGCCATCAGCCAATCAATGCAGGCTGGTGACCCCCAGGGGGAGGGCCTTCTCTGTGGGGGCACCTACCCTCTGGAATCAGTTGCCCCCAGAGATAAGGAGAATCCAAGACCTTAGCGCCTTCCGCCGTGCCCTTAAAACCCACTTTTTTCAGCAAGCCGGGCTGGCTTAAGAAGAAATTTTAAATGTTTTAATTGGTTTGTATTTTTAATTTTGGGCCAAATTTATATATATTTTAATTGTTTTTAATATTTGTATTCCATGTTTTTTAATTCTGGCTGTACATCGCCCTGAGTCCTCAGGGAGAAGGGCAGTATATAAATTTAAAATAAAATAAATAAAAATAAATAAAATAAAAATATCGGACATTAATACAATCAAACGAGTCCAGAGATATTTCACGAGAAGAGTCCTCCACTCCTCTGCTCACAACAGAATCCCATATGCCACCAGATTTTAAATTTTGGACCTGGACAACCCAGAACTACGCTGCCTTCGGTCTGACCTAAGTGTAGTACATAAAATTATCTGCTACAATGTCCTACCTGTCAATGACTACTTCAGCTTCAACCACAACAATACATGAGCACACAATAGATATAAACTCAAGGTAAACTGCTCCAAACTCGATTGCAGAAAATATGACTTCAGTAACAGAAAGGTCAATGCCTGGAATGCACTACCTGACTCTGTGGTTTCTTCCCCAAACCCACAAAACTTTAACCTTAGATTGTCTACTGTGGACCTCACCCCATTCCTAAGAAGTCTGTAAGGAGCGTGCATAAGTGCACCAATCGTGCCTACCGTCCCTGTCCTACTGTCCCTATTTATGAGTATCCATCTCATGTATTCATAATTATGTTTATACATGTATCTGTTATCAAATACATGAAAATAAATAACAAATAAATAAATTAGAAAGGTCCCTAAATGGCCCCTGTTCAATTTCTCCTGTGGACTTCCTCATAAGAATGAAGAAGAACATGCTGAACAAAACTAAATCTCCAATCTGCCCCAACCTAGGGCCTCCCAGATGGGTTGGAACTACAACACCCATAATTCCTAGCTAATATGGAATTCTGGGAGTTTTAGGCTTGATACATTCAGGGGCCTTGAATTTGGAGAAGACTTTATTTTATTTTATTTATTTATCTATTTATTTTGTCAAGCATATATAAGATTACGGATATAAGTATAAACATGATTATGAATACATAAAATGAATACAATTAAAGGGAATATTAGGACAGGGACGGAAGGCACGCTGGTGCGCTTATGCACGCCCCTTACAGACCTCTTAGGAATGGTGTGAGGTCAACAGTAGACAGTCTAAAGTTAAAGTTTGGGGAGTTTGGGGAAGAAGCCACAGAGTCAGGTAGTGCATTCCAGGCATTAACAACTCTGTTGCTGAAGTCCTATTTTCTACAATCAAGTTTGTAGCGATTTACCTTAAGTTTGTATCTATTGTGTGCTCGTGTATTGTTGTGGTTGAAGCTGAAGTAGTCATTGACAGGTAGGACATTGTAGCAGATAATTTTATGTACTATGCTTAGGTCAGACCAAAAGCAGCGTAGTTCTAAGTTGTCTAAGACCAAAATTTAAAGTCTGGTGGCATAAGGGATTCTGTTGCGAGCAGAGGAGTGGAGGACTTTTCTCGTAAAATATCTCAAGACTCTCTCGATTGTATTTATGTCCGATATGCAGTGTGGGTTCCAGACAGATGAGCTGTATTCGAGAATTGGTCTAGCAAATGTTTTGTATGCTCTAGTTAGCAGTCCAATATTACCAGAGAAGAAGCTACGCAAGATTTGGTTAACAACTCTTAGAGCCTTTTTGGCAATGTTGTTACAGTGGGCTCTGGCACTTAGATCATTAGTTATGAGTAGATAGATATGACTTCTATGCAACAAAGGACATTTTCCTATAATGAAACAATAGTGACAAGCAATGGGCTTAGTATCGCAAGTTTAAGGCTATTCTGTAAGACAACTGCAGTCCATTGCTTTAGCTCTTTTAAGATGTCGCCTTTAGGCGGAAAAATATTCTCTTGCTGACTGGGGAATTCTGGGAATTGAAGTCCATACCTCTTAAAGTTGCCAAGGTTGAGAAATACTACTGTGTGTGTGGAAGTAATACATTAGAACCAAGCATTAGTATATTTTATTGATAAGTCAGTTGACCGGATCAAAGCATTAGCATCAGCCACTGTAAGTTACATAACAAGTGATAAGGCAAGATACAGTGAAACGAGATAAAATAGACTCATTTTAAGATGAGACAGAATGAAATATAGTAGATCAGATGAAATAAAGATTAAAGCGTAAGATAAAATAGATTAAGGTGAAATAGAATGCAAAGATGTATAATCAAATGAACATTAAAGTTCAAAACCGGTGTGTGTTTAAGAGCATTAACGTTTAATGTTTTATATTCCTGTTTTATGATATTGTGAGCTGCCTGGAGTCACTGGACAGCAAAATGGGCGGCATATAAATTTAATCAATAAAAAAATAATAATAGATAAATCATTGGGTTTGCGAGAACCAAGCAACAGGGCTACACTGATTCTAAGCTTCTTCCATTTGTGCCCTCCCCCACTTCCCATTTCCACTGATGATTAATGCAGCCAAGTCTGGTCACTACCATACAAAAAGACACAGAAGCTGTAGAAAGAGTGTAGAGAAGAGCAACTAAGATGATAAGGGATCTGTAGGATAAATTGTACGAGGAACGGTTAAGGGAATTAGATATGTCTAACTTGACAAGAGAAGAATTGGGGGTGACTGACTGGCTAGCACAGTTGGCTGAGGAATTCTAGGAGTTGATGAGAACAACAAGGATATACATTCAATTTTGCATCTACTAAGTGTCATGCTCACATCTGAGTCTGAATTCAAAGGGGAAGATGAACAGCTGACAGAGAGCGAGAGAGTGGCTCTCTTGGCTATGGAGGAAACTGGGGAAGGGCAAAGTCAGGCTGGGCAGAGCAGGGGAGAGGTAGAACAAGGGGCTTCAGATGAAGACCAAGGGCCACCCCCTCCTCATCCTAGGGCATGCAGGGAAGAATGCCGAAGAGAGCAACGTGGGTTGCGTGGCTTACAAGGAAGGAAAGGGCCCCGATTCCCTTCACAAGGCACACCTGGGGATGGAGTTTAAAGGAGAGGCAGTTGGGAGGGGCATTTGTCGGGAACAAATGCTGAATTAATCTGGTGTTGAGAGTTGTGGCCTGCATTCCTGGCATTCCATCCTGACTGTTTGAATTACTGCCGTGCTATTGTGTGCCTATATTGTCTTGCTGGGATTATTCTTCTTGTCTGGGACTCATTATCTTGCCCTGCTGCAGTCATTCGGTTTACAGCATTTGGACTGGAGTATCTGCAGGTTTGTGGTAGAGCTTTGCTCCAGGCCATAAAAGGGACATTGGGGGGCAGAGTTAGTGCCAATAAAGGGATTCATACTGGTTCTCTGGCTGTGTTGCCTTCGTGCCATGCCCTGGGTCATCACACTAAGATTGTTGGCCAAGCAGGTACAAAAATAGCCATGGAAATGATTGAAACCTGTGAAATGGGCCTCTTGTCAATCAACAGGAATGCTAATTTATCACCAGTTTATCAGGGACTCAGGAGCTGAGGACTTGGCAACACAAGGAAACAACAGCCAACAACTTAATAGCTGACCCCAATCCACAACTAAAAGGCCGCACACAATCAGACAGCACATAAATACTACACGTAGAATATAGCCCAAAGCGCACATTCTGGTGAAAGAGAAGTTCCCTAGGATGGGGTCCAGCATGAGTCCAAAATTCACCGAAATCTCTGGTCTCGGAGACCAACCCAGATTGGACCCTTGTAGGAGTTGAAGTCTGCAAGTCTTGAAGTTGTCAAGGTTGGAGACCCCTGACCCTATAGCTAAGAGAGAAATGGGAAGCGGAAGCAATTTAGTGACTTTTTTTAAAAAAGAGATCTGCTCCAATTACTTCTCTCCCCTCACCAAAATGTACCCCTTCAAATGAGTCATAATATCATATCATTGTATCTGTAGAAATGAGTTCCAGTGTTTTCCTCTTCTCCTCTCCCCTGATTCCCCCATTTGTATCATTTCTTTTTTTTTTGGACCTTAAACCTGGTTGTGGAGGCTAACATGTGATTGATTTTATGTGAGCTGCTCTGGAAGCTTTTCTTAGATAAAGAGGAAGACAATATTTTAAATAAAATGAGTAAGGAGAAGCCGGATGCTAAAGTCATCTTCTCTCAACCAACTGGGGTCCTTGCTGTTAAGTACAACTGTCTTGCGGGGGTGCTATTCAACTGGTTCTGACCGGTTCTGGCAAACCGGTAGCGGAAATTTTGAGTAGTTCAGAGAACCGGCAAATACCACCTTTGGCTGGCCCCACTCCTAATCTATTTGCTGCCTCCTGAGTCCCAGCTGATCGGAGTCCCGGCTGATCAGCTTTTGCTACCCTGCACAGGAGAACGGAGCTGGAAAGCAGGTTAGTGGGGTGGGTTGGAAATGGAGATTGTACAGTATCCCTCCCCTGCCACGCCCACCAAGCCATACCCACAGAACTGGTATTAAACATTTTTTTGAATTCCCACCACTGCTATCTTGGCAAAGTTGGAAGAGGCAGCTTGAAACACAACTGACTCCCAGTGTCAGAATGTCGTTTGACAAGGGGAAATGTTGTTTTATTCTTTTTTACTTTGCTGTATACAGATCTTTTCCTTTATTCAAAGAAAGATTGTTCTCTGGACCATGAAAAGAGAACAGTGAATTTCTTGGCTGGGTGATAAACACTTTTGCGAACTCTTAGCTAGCTGGCTAATCTGACAAACCAACAGATGCCAAGATTTATTCATCCCACGTCTTACTAACATTGGGGGTGCGGGGAGAAGCGTGTTTCTTCCTAAAAATCATTTCTGTCTCAGACAAGAATACCCAATGACTTTATCTTGGAGGGAGGGAAGTCATACGGCCTCTGTTAAGAAGGACCACAAGACTGAAACAATGAATTCCTAGTCTCACATTTCCTTTTTGGTGGGAGGGGGGCAGGGGAATAAAATATTTCTGGGGTGAGCACACTTGGTCTGTTGTGTGGATGTTTGGGTGGTTTAGGGGTGGGGAATTTGTGGTGGGTGGGGGGGGTGTTTGGGGATTGTTATGTGTGTTGGACCTCATCTTTGGGTGTTAAGTGAATTTCGTTGTGTGCATATACTGTGTATACACGTACAATGACAATAAAGTTATTTATTTATTTATTTATTTATTTATTTATTTATTTATTTATTTATTTATTTATTTATTTATTTATTCTGCAACATTATATTGCTTGATTGAATCAGGGGTGGCCTTCAAAAATTTCAGCAAGGGGTTTTCTGCCCAGTTGCTGGGTGGGAATGGCCATAGTGGGTGTGGCCTAGTCGGCCTCCTGCATCACGCCGGGGGGGGGGTGTTTTTGCCCTCCCCGGGCTCCAGAGTTTTTTCTTGAGCCTCCGGGAGAGGGAAAACAGCCTCCCCAGGTTCCGGAGGCCCTCTGAAGGCCAGAAACCACCTTTCCAAACTTCTGGTATCCCTGTTTTTCACCCTCCCTGAGCCTCTATGTGTGCCCTGCACTTACCTGCATCCAAAATCGGCCACGTGGGGACTCCTGGGAGGGAAGGGGTGGCGTGGGTGGGGCCAGCCAGGAGTGGGATTTGGGGGTTCTCCGAACTGCACAGAATCTTAGCGAGAGGTTCTCCCGAACCCCTGCGAACCCCCAGCAACCCACCCCTGGATTGGATGAGATGGAGAAGATTTCAAACTTCTTTAAGTCCTGTCATTAAATCCTGTACCAATTTTACTTGCCTTGTTGATGCCCTCTATGAAAAGAAGAAAGAGTTATCACATCAACTATCTTTATTGCAGTCTTTGACCAGCCTTTACAATAAAAGAGTACAGTACATGGGAAAAAAAAAATACTTTAATGCAGGAAATAGTTATTAGGGAAGGAAGGAAATGCTAATAGGACAATAAAACAGCGTATCCAATTAAAAATTTTGCCCGGTTGCATAACGTGGTGAAAATATTCACCACGCCTGATACATGAGTGTAGGGCTAGTGTCCCTTAAAAAATAATAAATATAACATTTATTTGCGTGGCACACCTATTTGGAAATGATCGAGACAATCAGAGTGTCAAGTTTCCGAAAGATGCCCTAATTAATTCATGAGCCATGATCCAAACTTCAAAGGAAATATAGTGATTTATTAGGAGCAACATTTCCGGCAATACTCGGATGCAGTCAGGACTGATCCCACGTAGATTTACGTTCCCCTATGACCCTGTCTCTCCCCTCCTCTCTGGCCATGTCATAAATCACATTCTCCAATTAACCACTTTGGCTGGCTGTGAAATCCAACACCCTCCTTCTGATTGCGGTCAGAAAAATGTATGGAATTCACTTCAGTTCTCCCTTCCTCCTGCTCATGGCAACTTGAAAGCTTTGCAAGTTGACAAAGAGCACATCTATATCCTACGTCTATGGCCGTGATGGCAAACCTATAGCATGTGCGCCCGAGGTGGCACACAGGGCCATCTTTCCGGGCACTCGAGCTGTCACCCAACTCACCTGTAGCTGCGCATACACATGCGCCCCAGCTGGTGTTCAGACCTCCAGTGTGCATGCGTGCAATTCAGGGGACCCAGCTGGTCTTTGGAGCTCTCCTGCACAAGTGCGCCCATTTGCGCATGTGCTCGAGAGTACTTGCGCGCAGCGCGTGCATGCATAGATGGCATTTGTGCATGTGCATTGTGCATGTGAAAACTTTGCACATGCGCAGGGTACAATTGCACACGCAGCACATGGGAGCCACGCGAAAGCCACACGCATGTGCAAATGCTGTGGTTGCGCACACAGTGCACGGAGGGACATGTGTGCAATCCATGCACATGGGCAGATGGTGCAGTTGCGCATGCAGTGCATGGGGGAGGAGCCATGTGTTAGCACAGAAGCACGCGAAATGCATACCTGTTTGGCACTCGGTGAGTAAAAGGTTTGCCACCACTGGTCTAGGGGCATCATAGAAAGGGCACCATACAAAGACATGGGCAAGAGTTTCTATCACCCTAGGACCATAATGGCAAAGTCTCTATGAATAAGGGGGGGGGTCTCATAAAATCTTCCCTCCAATAATGGAAAGGTATCAAATCAGACTCTAGAAAAGAGCCGGCTATATTTGCTTGGGATGGTGTGTGTGTTGGCTCAGACATTAAGGTTCCTGAGCTTGTCAGCTGGAAAGCTGACAGCCCTGGGTTCGAGACCGGATTGCTGTGCGACGAGGTGAACTGCTGTCTAAAGCATGCAAATCAGAGGTGGGTTTCAGCAGGTTCTGACCAGTTCGGGAGAACTGGTAGCGGAAATTTTGAGTAGTTCGGAGAACCGGTAGTAAAAATTCTGACTGGCCCCGCCCCCATCTATTCTCTGCCTCCCAAGTACCAGCTGATTGGAAGGAAATGGGGATTTTGCAGTAACCTTCCCCTGGAGTAGGAAAGGAATGGAGATTTTACAATACCCTTCCCCTGCCACGCCCACCAAGCCACGCCCACAGAACTGGTAGTAAAAAAATTTGAAACCCACCACTGATGCAAATGCGAGTAGATAAATAGGTACCACTTCAGTGGGAAGGTAACAGCGTTCTATGTACCTCGGCATACAGTCATGCTGGCCACATAACCATGGAAGTGTCTTTCGACAACATTGGCTCCCTCAGCTAAGAAACAGAGATGAGCACTGCCCTCCCCCCCAGTCGAACACATGGATAGGAAAACCTTTACCTTTATATTTCCTTAGTGTTAAATTGTATAAGTATCCCACAATAGAGGCTTCCGACTGTCTAACAGTTGACAATAGAATTCAGGGGCACTGGTGAAAGAAGGAGTTAGTGTGACCTAAGCTTTCCTTTGTCCATGGGGTATTCATTGCAAAGGTACTGGAGTGGGTTGCCATTTCCTTCTCCAGTAGATCATGTTTTGTCAGAGCTCTCTGGTATGACCTGTCCATCTTGGGTGGCTCTGCACGGCATAGCTCATAGCTTCATTGCACTGCGCAAGCCCCTTCGCCATAACAAGGCAGCCTGGAGGAAAGTTGTCCATGGGGTTGTGATGGGTCAGACACAACTTCACAACTAACAACAACAACAAGCTTAACTCTAGGTCTCTAATTGCCTTTAAACCACACACACCATGTATAGCCAGGAGATGTTTCCTTTTCATGAATGGTTTTTAAATGTAGCATTGGCAAATGCCAAAAGGGGTCAACCCAGGGGTGGAATTCAGCAGGTTCTGGAGAACCAGTAGCAGAAATTTTGAGCAGTTTGGAGAGCCGGTAAATACCACCTCTGGCTGGCCCCAAAATGGGGTGGGAATGGAGACTTTGCAATATCCTTCTCCTGGAGTGGGGAGGAAATGGAGATTTTGCAGTATATTTCCCCTGGAGTGGGGAGGAAATGGAGTTTTTGCAGTATATTTCCCCTGGAGTGGGGAGGGAATGGGGATTTTCCATTATCCTTCCCCTGGAGTGGGGAGGGAATGGGGATTTTGCAATATCCTTCCCCCGGGAGTGGGGTGGGAATGGAGATTTTTCAATATCCTTCCCCCAGGAGTAGGGTGGGAATGGAGATTTTGCAATATCCTTCCCATAGGAGTGAGGAGGGAATGGAGATTTTGCAATATCCATCCCTGGAGTGGGGTGGGAATGAAGATTTTGCAATATTCTTCCCCAAGGAGAGTTGGACAGTGAGGAGGCTGGGGAGGAACATGGGCCAGTCCTGGAGTCTGGGGAAGGCTCGGATGAGGGTTCTGTGTCGGAGGCAGAGATGGGGTCAAGGCCATCTGGGAGTGATGTGCGGACTCCGGAGCCTCCAGAGTCAACAGCAGAGAGGCAGAGGAACAGGGGGAGCCTGTTCCTAGTGTGCGCATGCACAGAGCTGTCAGAATGCAAGAATAGTTAAAACAAAAGGGACGAATTGGGAGTAAGGCTTGGAGATGATTGGCCCCTCCCATAAGACATAAAGGAAGAGCAAAGGCCCGTGGGCCTTTGCAGGAAGCAACATTGTGGATGGTGTCAGTTTGTACTTTGAAGCTCCATTTTTGACTCTGTGTTTCCGTGTGGCCTTGCCAAGATCATTGCCAATTAGGTCTTTGGCAGCGTGTCAAAGAAGATGAAGGTGGGTGTTTACCAGCCTTATCCGAAGGACTGTGGCAGACTTCTGTTGGACTATTGATAAACTCTGGGTGATTCAGCACATGCTGTGAATGAAAGGAATTCACAGCCGTTAAAATAATAATAAAAAAGGAGTTTTTGGGACTAATTGTGTGCTTTTTACTTTATCAGGAAGCCTAAGTCAGAACAACCAGCTGCAAAATCCCATCTTTGTCCCTACCTCTGTGTTCTTTAGAGCAAATTCTAGATTTAGTAGTTGCCCTGTTTTTTGTTTAATTTTCTCTTGTGCGAGTACCTTGGAGAGCGACTTAGATTTGGGTTTCCTGCAGGCAAATAAATAAGGAAGTGACTTGGCTTGCAGGCATTAGCAAGCGATCAGGGTCATTTCCTTGTTGTGAAAGGTGTTACTTACTCTGATGGATATAGAGCAGGCTGTGGTTAAATGCAAAACAAGAAGCGAAGTCATTTTTCCAGACAGTTAGCAATCTCACGAGAGAGAGAGGGGGGGGGGGGTTGCCACAAAAAAGAAGGCAGTGGCGGGTGATTTATGGTAATGATTATTTTGCCTGGACAGCAGATGAAATTTTGAGTTATAACTAAATGATGCCTCTTGATTTGTGGATGTTAAATGGAATGGTCAAAGATGAAGAATCTTTTTTACAGACCAAGGCTTTCTCATTACGTGCAGAAAAATTCCCTCTTTGCTTGCATTTATTGTTGCAAGCATTGCTCTCTGTTGGCCAGTGTGTGCGTGCGTGCTTGTGTGTGTGTGTAGCTGGATGTGCGTGCAAGTGTTTTGTGTGCACCGAGGGACATTTAATTTTAAATGACAACTGACTTTTATTGTTTCCTAGACGCCTTGCATTTTTTTGGGGAAAAAAAAGAAAGAAAGTAGCCAATCCTGTCTGTGAGAGAATTAAGCAAAATAATGTTTAAGAGATACTCATTCTGTCTGATATAATCATTAATGGAGCAGACAGTATTTTAGCTGTCATATCAAAGGACAGAGATTCTTCGCCTGTAAACGATAGCATTTGATGAGAGTTTGGTTCGGAGTGGCAAACTTAGCATAGCTGACATTCAGAAGAATATATTCCGATATTCTGAAGGGTTTTGCTTGGCTCAGAAGCAATGTTGCATCACTCATTTGTGCAATATGATTGGCTCATTAAATACTGTTGATTCAGAATCACACATAGAGACCCACACCGACTGTTGAACATGGGCAATCAGGAAATCCAGGCAGTTCAAATAAATATAAAGGTTTTGTTGCAAGCGTAAAATCTGTACAAGAATCTCAACTACTAACAGTCAAAGCGAGTTGGCGGTAGATAAGAGTCAATGGAATGCAAGGTGGGCTGGACTTGTGGGTACAAAAGGGATTCAAAACTAATGATGTGTTTGACCCCTCCCTCGGGCTCAACCTGATCATCTCCTACACAGACATATAGATATACAAGTGAACCTCTGCATAGATTAAATCCACATGTGTTAAAATTAATGTAATTGCTTTCTTTTGACTTAAAAATTATGGGAACCTACCGTATTTTTCAAAGTATAAGATGCACCGGAGTATAATGAATTCACCTTAGTTTTTGGGGAGGAAAATAAGAAAAAAGCTGATTGGTGGGTGGATCGGCCTCCTGGAATACCTCCAATCAGCTGTTCCCAGTGATGAATTTTAGGAATAGGTTCCTTTCCTTGGTTATGAGCTCTGTGCCTTGCTTTTTTTTTTTTTTTTTGCTTTTTTTTCTGCCTCTGAAAGCCTTCGAAACAGAGCTTCAGAAAAAAAGCTCTGTTTGGAGGCTTTTTTTCTGAAGCTTCTTTCAGAGGCTTTTATTCTGAAGGACTATCTGTACTCTGTTCAATCTCATTTCTTTGGTATTGGTATATAGATTAACCTCTTCCGATCTGTTGGTTATTGTGTCATTCCCCAGATTTATTGGCATAGTTTGGTTAGAACCTTTACTGATTCTTCTTTTGTTGCTTGCCATAGTATTTTAGATAAAAGCCTTTCAGAGGCTTTTCTTCTGAAACTTTGTTTCTGAGGCTTTTTTTCTGAAACTTCTTTCAGAGGCTTCTTTCAGCCTCTGAAATCTCCATTTGCGAGGCTGGATGGGGCTACATTTGGAGTATAAAACGCACCCAGATTTTCATCCTCTTTTTTGGGGGAAAAAGGTGCGTCTTATACTCCGAAAAATACGGTAAATTACTGTAGTTTACAAACCATGGTTCATCTTGTATTTTTTTATTTACTTGAGAAGCTACCATTGGCTGTCGATGGTTTACCAGAAAAGTGTGCCTCCAGAATGAATTATTTTAAAATGATTTAAAATTGAATGTTAAAATTAAATTAAAGCTAAGAGGGATTAGTGTATAGAACAATGTGTTTTGAGGTCTTCTTAAGTGCCAACAGTGAGTTTGCTTTTTTTAAAAAATAATCTTTATTTACATTTATAATTAAAAACGAGAAAACAAAAGAAGGAACAAAACAAAACAAAACAAGAAACATAAAAGGATATAAACAATACATTAGTAAACTAATATTTTGCGTACGCCTGTACAATAAATTCATAATACAGTCCAGGAGAGACAAAACCACCTATTTGAGTTTATAAACCAATCAAATCTGTCCAACCTCACTCTATATATCCAGTAAAATATTTTCAATATATACAGCACCTATTTATGTTAATCTGATTGTTGTCTTCTTTTCAATAACCAAAGATACCATTTTTCCCAAGAGAGACATGATGACGTTTGGTCTCTGTCTTTCAATTTTTTCATCAGGCTATCTGCTTCCACACAGTCCAGTATCTTTTTTATTATTGCTTCATCTGGTGGGATATATTTGTCTTTCCAGAACTGAGCAAATGTTATTCTCGCTGCTGTAATAATATGTAACACAAGGTACCATGAATCTTTTTTGATGTTTTCCGGTCTAGAGCTGAGCAAGTATGTCTCTGGTCGCAATTCAAACTCCTGATTTAAAATTTCTTTTAGCCATTTTTTTAATTTCCCCCCAAAATTAAATTGCTTCTGGGCACGTCCATCATAGATGATAATAAGTACCCCGTTCAAATCTTTTAAACTTTTAAAATGATTTAAAATTGAATGTTAAAATTAAATTAAAGCCAAGAGTGATTAGTGTATAGAACAATGAATTTTGAGGTCTTCTTAAGTGCCAACAGTGAGTTCGCTTTTCTTACTATAATAAGAAATATAATTCAGCAACCTCAGGCAGTTAGAAGAAGGCTTAGCTCTGAGTTGCCAGCAGATGAGGCTGTGGCATCTCTCTGTGTGAACTCAATCAATTGTGGCTCACTTAATAAACCATAGGTAAGCATGGCTAAGGATGAGGTAATCAGAGAGATAGGGAGAAAGAAATGGAAAGCAGAAAAACTCAGAGTAAATAAAGGTGACAACGCTTTTGTAAAATGACAACTAAAGAGACATTCCCCTATAGATAGTTTTAGACTGATCTATAGTTACATTTTTGTTGTTTTAGACATTCATTGTGTTTTATTAGGAATTGCCCTTGAAGATCCAGATTCCAATGAAGCAAACTGGAAAAGTTTTATAAAAGACAAGAGAAAACTTGCACATAGTCACTCATTCTGGAGTCATCTCCCAGTTGGATTCCTGCAATGCCCTGTACATGGGGCTACACTTGAAGAGTATTTGGAAGCTACAACTGGTACAGAACATAGCAGTGCAGATACTGCTATGGTACAAGGGTACATGGGACACCACGGTTACATGAGCTGCACTGGTTGCCAGCAGGTCTGGGGACTCTAGGGTAGGGGGGAAATCCAGCAGGTTCTGACAGGTTCTGGAGAACCAGTAGCGGAAATTTTGAGCAGTTCGGAGAACCAGTAGCGAAAAATTTGAGCAGTTCGGAGAACTGGCAAATGCCACCTCTAGCTGGCCCCAGGAGTGGGGAGGGAATGGAGATTTTGCAGTATCCTTCCCCCTGGAGTGGGGAGGGAATGGAGATTTTGCAATATCCTTTTTCTGCCACACCCACCAAGCCACATACTTGATTGATGTTGTCAGGGGGTGGAGTTTATTAGATTTTATATTGGGGTTTTATTTCAGTAAACTGCCCAGAGTCACCGTGACTTAGGGTTAGGGTATAAATTTATAAAAATAACAGTACAGAACAGAATAACAGAATTGGAAAGGATCTTGCAGGTCTTCTAGTCCAATCTCTGCTCAAGCAGTAATGTCAACTCGCAAAGCATCCCTGGCCTGCTCTCGAGTTGCCATAGGCAAGGGGGAATGGGAAAACGAACTCTGCAGCTGTGGCGAGGCAGCAGATCAGTCAAAACAAAAGCACATTCCAGCCATATCTCTGTCAAGGCCATCTCCGTGGTTACCTACAGTGGCCGGAGGGGAATCATCCCTACAGCCTGTGAAATTGCTTCGTTGGAGAATGTGACTGATGACACACCTTGGAGGGAGGGGAGGAAACAGGGTCAGAGCTGGAACATAAATTACATGGGGTCAGAGTTGGCTTCATTTGGAACATGCTGATATGAAGCTCCTAATTAATAACTAGATTTCTTTTGAAGCTTGGCTCGAGGCTCATGATTTAATTAGGGCATTGGTCGTAAACCTGACAGCAGATCCTATATCACTTTAGACAAGTGGATCTTCAGTCTCTTCATAAAAGCCTCCAGTGATGGAGCATCCATAACTTCTGAAGGCAAACTATTCCACACTGGTTAATTGTTCTCACTGTTAGTAAATTTATCCTTACTTCTAGGTTGTTTCTCTTCTTGATTAGTTTCCATCCATTGTTTCTTGTCTTGACTTGTGGTGCTTTGGAAAATAAGTTGACCCCCCTTCTTCTTTGTGGGGGCCCCTCAAATATTGGAACAGTGCTATCATGTCACCCCTGGTCCTTCATTTCTAGACTAGCCATATAAATAAATATGCATAGCATTTTCCTGATCAGCCAGTGTGTTAACTCAATTATTAAAGAACCCAAGATAGTTTGGCATGACTCATTTAGCATTACTCATTGTTGGCTTCTATCAATTAATAAATTCCTATTTAAGTGCTCAAGGACATGTTGCTAGATAATCTGCAGAAGCACCTTGCTCAATATTGTTGCGAGAACCCAGGTCTGTGGTTTTTCTGGATCTTGGTCCTTCCCTGTTTCGAAAATAAGAGCAAGATCACTTTCTTTGAGTTAGGGTTCCATTTGTAGCACAACTACCAGATTGTGTAACAGCTTTGCTCCCTAGGCCATCCGTCTGGTAAGCCTGCAAGATTTGTTTGTCTTGCCATGTACATGTGTACATCTGAACTTTCTCTTTGTTTTTTCTCTGTGTCATATAATATGTGTGGGTATATGCGTAATTTTGTATGTATGTATGTATGTATGTATGTATGTATGTATGTATGTATGCACCATATTTTTTGGAGTATAAGGCACACCTTTTTCCCCCCTAAAAGAGGGTGAAAATTTGGGTGCGTCTTATACACTGAATGTAGCCCTGTCAAGCCTCTGAAATGGAGGTTAGAGAAGCTGAAAAAAGCCTCTTAAAGGGAGGTTTCAGAGGCTGAAAAAAAGCCCCAGAAACGGAGGTTTCAGAAGCTAAAAAAAGCCTCTTAAAGGGAGGTTTCAGAGGCTGAGAAAAAAGCCTCTGAAATGAAACTTTCAGAGGCTGAAAAAAAGACTCTTAAAGGGAGGTTTCAGTGGCTGAAAAAAAGCACCTGAAACAGAGGTTTCAGAAGCTGAAAAAAGGCTCTTAAAGGGAGGTTTCAGAGGCTGAGAAAAAAGCCTCTGAAATGAAACTTTCAGAGGCTGAAAAAAGCCTCTTAAAGGGAGGTTTCAGAGGCTGAAAAAAAGCAAGGCACAGAGCTCACAACCAATGAACCTGTTGCTAAAATTCACCTCTGGAAACAGCTGATTGAGGGTATTCTGGGAGGCCGATCCACCCACCAATCAGCTTTTTTTAAATTTTTCTCCTCAAAAACTAAGGTTATACTCCGGTGCATCTTACAGTCTGAAAAATATGGTATGTATGTATGTATGTATGTATGTATGTATGTATGTATGTATGTATTCTAGTCTACTCTACTCTATTCTATTCTATTCTATTCTATTCTATTCTATTCTATTCTATTCTATTCTATTCTATTCTATTCTATTCTATTCTACTCTACTCTACTCTACTCTACTCTACTCTACTCTACCCTACCCTACCCTACCCTACCCTACCCTACCCTACCCTACTCTACCCTACCCTACTCCATTCCATTCCATTCCATTCCATTCCGTTTTGCTTTAATTGTTTGACTGTTTTAGCTATATATTTACTCTCTGTTGCTTCAGATTGTGTGTAGCACATAGGCTGTAAATATCCAAAGTAGAGAAGTCAAGACAGTTGATGAAACGGCATTTCAGCTGAAGCGAAGCTGAATGAAAACTATTTGTACTGAGCAAGTTGAAACAAGAGAAAAGTGTAATAAGTGATCTTAAAAAAAAATAAAAAAGCCCCACCTATCTGTGATGTACACAGGGGTTGAGTAAAAACAGTTAAAGCTGGGGGGAAAACTGTGCTGTGAAAAATGAGCAGGTGAAAAATGAAATTACTTCTTGCAAGGGAAAATAAAAAAGAATTGCTTCTGCAAATTCATCTGACATTCAACCAGATTTGATTCCCAGATAATGAGTTGGAGGATTAAAATACCTCTGTTAGCACTTCGCTGACGGAAACTCTGCACAAGCCGGGGGTCTAAATTTGGGGCCGAATCCAATTTAGCTAGAAAGGAAATCTAATATTGGGAGCCAAATATATCTTTAGCAATTGGAGAAGGGGTGGGGAGTCAATGAGAAGGTAGCTCTGAAAGCTTTCGTTTTGTTGCTGACTCATAGAATCTTGTCCTTCCAAGAAACTATTTTGGTCAATTTCAATCTCCTGTTCAATATGAGAATCTAAATTAAAATGTTCAAAGCTGATGATTGTCCAACTCTGTTTGAAGAGACCCAACAAAGAAAAAAGAATCCGTATTCTCTGCTTTAATAGTTAGGAAGTTTTTTCCGGCATTTGGTTAGGATCTGCTTCCTTCTAATGCAGGGGGGGTCAAATTCGATTTCATTGAGGGCCACATCAGGGGTTGGGTTTGACCTTGGGGGGCTGGGGTGGGCTTGGCCAGGGTGGGTGTGGCCATCTCGACATCACTCATGTTGGGGGGGGGCTGTGGTGGCCTGAGAGCTCTGCCAGCGAAAATGGGCTCCTGAGCTCCTTTCAGATGCAACCAGTGGTGAGATTCAAATTTTTTTACTACCAGTTCTGTGAGCGTGGCTTGGTGGGCGTGGCAGAGGAAGGATACTGTAAAATCTCCATTCCCTCCCCACTCTGGGGGAAGATTACTGCAAAATCCCCATTTCCTCCCAATCAGCTGGGACTCGGGAGGCAGAGAATAGATGGGAGTGGGGCCAGTCAGAGGTGGTATTTACCGGTTCTCTGAACTACTCAAAATTTCTGCTACCAGTTCTCCAGAACTGATCAGAACCTGCTGAAACCCACCTCTGGCATACACAGGCTGGCTCATTATTTTGGAAACCTCTGTGGCATCATAATTAAAGTGCTGAACTCGGGATGAAAAGACTCAAATTCAATTTTTCTTTGAGGAAAGAACTCACCAGATTTTGTTTGAGCAAAAGGGTAGAAGCGACGTTTCAACAGAATCTCATCTGCCATCATCAGGCTTATGTGAGGGGTCTTTTGCAGTAACTGCTGTTACTATTTCAAATCTGGTGCTGGTAGTCTGGGATGGCTCCACCTTTTCATTCTGATTGGTTGGGAGTCCCAGTCTGTGTTTATTGGCTTGGCTTCTACCCTTTTAGGGATATGTTCACAATTACACGAGAAGAAACCCGAAATATTAACTGTACACACATATATACCCGTGAAAACTTACATAGACAAATTATATATATATATATATATATATATATATATATATATATATATATATATATATAGAGAGAGAGAGAGAGAGAGAGAGAGAGAGAGAGAGAGAGGGAGAGGGAGGGAGGGAGGGAGGGAGGGAGAGAGAGAGAAGGAGAGAGGGAGGGGGGAGGGAGAGGGAGAGGGAGGAGGAAGGGAAAGAGGGAGGGAGAAGGAGAGAGAGAGAGAGAAAGAGAGAGGGAGGGAGGGAAGGAAGGAAGGAGGGAGGGAGAGAGAGAGAGATTCTGAACATGATGCCATAAATTTAAATCACATCCCCAGTTCCGCATTTAAAATTTAATGTTCCTTGAGCAATACAAAGTGATTATAGCTCCCAACTGTCATGGTCTATTTTATTATTATTATTATTTGCCATGTGTCGTAACTCATCAGGCTCCATTGCTTCAACTGGAAAATGCAAATATGGAACGGCATCTAGTACACCTCTTCAGACCGCCAAGATCATGTAAAAGCCAACTTATTATTTTTTTTAAAAAAAAACTCATTTTAAATCTGACTTTGCTGTTTGATATAAATCAACCATTTCCCTGTCCCCCTGTTGAAATAAGATTTCTTTCTATAAAAAGGGCGCAGCGATACGTAATAATCTTTTTTTCACCTTGGCTCTAAAGATCCGTAATGCTGTCCGTGGTGCTGAAGTGTAAAAAAAGATGCCAATTGCTTAGACGATTAGATGGCATTAGATGGAAATTTTGGTAGCCTCTGCAGAAGAGAACAGAGAGCGAAGCAAATGGATTTCCCCTCCTCCATTCCCCAAAAAAACCTTTAAAACTTTCTTGAAGAAGTTTCATGAGAAAAGATCAGGTCGGTAGGTTGTTGACTATCAAGGTCAGTAGTAACACGGGGATGCGGTGGCTCAGTGGTTAAGATGCTGAGCTTGTCAATCAAAAGGTCGGCAGTTCAGTGGTTTGAATCCCTAGTGCTGCATAATGGGATGAGCTCCCGTTACTTGTCCCAGCCTCTGCCAACCTAGCAGTTTGAAAGCACATAAAAAACACAAGTAGAAAAATGGGGATCATCTTTGGTGGGAAGGGAACAGCGTTCCGTGTGCCTTTGGCATTGAGTTATGCTGGCCACATGACACAGAGACATCTTTGGACAGCGTTGGCTTTTCGGCTTTGAAATGGAGATGAGCACTGCCCCCCAGATTTGGGAACGACTAACACATATGTGCGAGGGGAACTTTTACCTTTAGTAACAGTACTCACCCCACAGCTAGTCTTTCAACTCTCCTGCCAAATTTTGGTTTGCTTCCGTTGAAAACTAAATCCAACTCCAAAAGTTTTTGTTTGTGTGTGTGTGAAATTTCGTGCACATTTTTCTAGCTTCCTGGTCAAGCTTTCGGTTCTGGAATAGTTTATACACCTTTTTCAGGGAATTACCACACAGGTCACGCAAAGACTTTGAAAGAGTGAAATGAAAAGCTTCAATTCCATCTCACAACTTCTAAGCCAACTTCGATATACATTTGGGAAAAATGCTTTGGACATTTATTAATGCCTAGGGTTTCTTACCAAGGAAAATAGATTTGAATTCTTCGGCGTAAAAGAAAGGAACAAAGAGGAAACAAAAAAAACCTGTCTTTTCTCCATATTTTGGGTTGTCCTGTAATTTTCTGGCCTAGAGCCCTCTGCCTTTTTCACTCTCTCTCTCAGAATATCATCATAATAAAAGAAAATGATTCCTTTCATTATTCTGAAAGGAAGTTAAAGAGGTTCTCTTTTTTCCCCTCCCTTTTCTTTCTCCTCAAAGTTTTCCCTTTCATTATGCATTTCCTTTGCTGTTTGCACCAGCTAGGAAAGCCAGCACTTCTGAAAAAACAATTTCCATTTATTTTATTCATTCCAACTTAAGAGATGAAGGCTGTTGTTAGTGAGAGCTTGGGGACTAGACTGCAAAACAGCAGAGATAGCAAATAAAAAATTCTGTTTCAAGAACTGGAATTGACATGGGCTTTTTAGAGTGTCCCATCATGATGGCATTTTTTTTTCCCAGGCGTTTCCACCACCCCCCTTTTTTTTATTAGTCAAACTTTTCTTCTTCTGTTCTTTTCAATAAAAGAAAATGAAAGCATCAAGGCCTTCAGACTGGAGAAGATCACTCAGATCTCTCATAAATTGACAATTGCTGAAAAGGTACACAGCTATAAACATTAATTCAGAATCTAGGAAGCTTTCAGATGCAACTCTTTGTAATGTTTTTTTTTTAAAAAAAAATGCAAATACCTCTAATACAAACACTCTAGTGCTGTGATGGCCAACCTTTTTGCCATCACGTGCCAAAAGCATGGGGAGTGTGGGGGGGGGGGGTCACGCATGAGCGGGCCCACACCCATAATTCAATGCATCCTGCCCCCCCACTTTTGGCACGTGATGGCCCGGTGGGCCCGGTAGGCCCATTTTTTCGCCCTCCCCAGGCTCCGGAGGCTTTCTAGGAGCCTGGGGAGGGCAAAAACTGCCTTCCCCATTTCCTCGGAGGCCCTCCAGAGGCTGGAAACAGCCAGTTTCCTGACTTCCAGTGGGCCTGGAAGGCCAAAAAAAATCAGCTGTCCAGCACGCGCATGCACACTGGAATTGAGCTAGGGCAACGTTCATATGCCCACATATATGGCTCCACATGCCACCTGTGGCACGCGTGCCATAGGTTCGCCATCATGGCTCTAGTGTATTCTAATATACTGACCATTCTAAGATACTGGCCATTCTAAGATACCGACTTAAGTTTATTTCCTACATTGTAGCAGAAGAGAAGGCAGAGTTGGGGGCAATGTTAAGTGTGTCATTAGCTTCGAGTCGTTACACTGCCATAAACAGTCCAAGTTCAACCCCTTTTGAATTCCATTGACCTTTAGCCATTGCCAATTTAGCATTGAACTTTACTTGACTAAGTTCTAGTGTATAGGCTTGAGCCATAAATCTTTTGGAACAGCAACTTAATGTGTGATCCTGGTTTTTCTCAACAGACATATGTATGTTTATTATTTACTAAAGGCATCTTTTCTAACTATAAATTTGTTGTGGGACATTTGTAAAGTCAAACTTGAATTTTTTTTGGTGGGATCCATTCATTGCTGCCCATCTGGGCATAGTGGAATCTGTTTAGAGAGAGTATACCAATTCTATTCCCTTCAAACTTTTGGCAGATTTATTTTCCACCTCTCCCGAAAAATGATGAGAGAACAATGTTCCAATTTGAATGTGGGTGATTTTAATTTGCAAGTTTTATTAGAACTTTAATAGGGTTTTTTTGTTGTTGTTTACTAGTTTTAGAATTAAGTGCACAGGCATATGCTTACAAGCAATGGAATTTATTTCAAGTATAAGTTAAACGAGCTCATGGTCTGCTACAAAAGAAATAATACATAATCTTGATTATTTGTTGTTGTTAGTTGCGAAGTTGTGTCTGGCCCATCACGACCCCATGGACAATATTCCTCCAGGCCTTCCTGTCCTCTACCATCCTCTGGAGTCCATTTAAGTTCACATTGACTGCTTCAGTGACTCCATTCAGCCACCTCATTCTCTGTCGTCCCTTTCTTCTTTTGCCCTCAATCGTTCCCAGCATTAGGCTCTTCTCCAGGGAGTCCTTCCTTCTCATTAGGTGGCCAAAGCATTTGAGTTTCATCTTCAGGATCTGGCCTTCTAAAGAGCAGCCAGGGTTGATCTCTTCTAGGACTGACCGGTTGGATTGCCTTGCAGTCCAAGGGACTCACAGGAGTCTTCGCCAGCACCAGAGTTCAAAGGCCTCCATTCTTTGGCGCTCAGCCTTCCTTATGGTCCAACTTTCACAGCCATACATTACAACCGGGAAAACCATAGCCTTGACTATAAGCACATTTTTTGGCAGGGTGATGTTTCTGCTTTGATTATAGTGATGGGGAACCTATGGCATATCTGCTGGAAGTGGCACGCAGAGCCTTCTCTCCAGGCACGCGAGCCGTTGCCTGTTGCTCTTCCGGGTTCTGATGCGCCGGCCAGCTGGAAGCGCCTGCACCTGCCGGGAAGTGCGCATGTGCGTGCTAGGAAGATGATTTCCGCTGTGCGCATGTGCACCGGCCACCCGGTCTTCCAGTTTCTGACATGCATGTGCACACAAAGACTAGCTGACTAGCACACGCACAAAGATCATCTTCCCGGCGCACGCATGCACACCGGGTGGCTGCTCTTCTGGTTTCCGGCACACACACACACACACAGACAGACACGGACACACACACACACGATCCTGTTTTGGCACTTGGTGCCAAAAAGGTTCGCCAACACTGGTATAGGGTCTCCTGCTTGAGCAATGGGTTGGACTAAAAGACCTCCAAGGTCCCTTCCAACTCTATTTTGTTATTCAGTTATTCTGCTACTGTCTTCCTTTCCCTGTTCAGTTTTCATTAAAGGTGGACTAGGGGTGACATGATTGTCTTCCAATACCTAAGCGGAGAATATGGGGTCAACCTGTTCTCCAGAGCATTGGAAGGCATGACAAGAAGGAATGGATGGAGACTAACCAAGGAGAAATCCAACCAAGAATGAAGGAGAAATTTCCTGACTGTGAGAACAATGAACCAGTGGAACAGCTTGCCACTAGAAGTTGTGGGTGTTCCATTACTGGAGGTTTTCAAGAAGAGATTGGACCACCACTAGTATGAACTGGTATATGGTCTCCTGCTTGAACAGTGGGTTGGACTAGAAGACCTCCAAGGTCCCTTCCAACTCTGTTATTCTATATTCTAAGTGTCATTCCATACAATTCATATGACAACTTCTCAGGCATTTAACAATTTGTCCCCTTGTTACCTTCAGGGGCTCTGAAAAGAGTCTAATTTTGCTCTTGATGTTGTTTGATTCACTGCCTTTGGAAATCCTCTCCTCCTTTTGCTTAATGAAAATTACACAATTGGAACTACATGCCAGATAGTCCTCAACTTACAACAGTTTGTTTCAAGGTTACAACAGTGCTGAAAAAAAGTGACTTATTACCGTTTTTCATACTTAACAACTGTTGCAGCTTCTCCCATGGTCACGTGATTAAAATTCAGATGCTTGGCAACTGACTTGTATTTATGATGGTCGCATGGATCTGGAGGTCACCTGATCCCCTTTTGCAACCCTCTGACAAGCAAAATCAACGGGGGATCCAGATTCACTTAAATGACCGTGTTACTCACTTATCAACGGCAGGGATTCCCTCAAACAACTCTGGCATGGAAGGTCGTAAAATGAGGCAAAATTCATCTAACCAATGTCTTGCTTAGCAACAGAAATGTTGGGCTCCATTGTGGTCGTAAGTGGAGGACAACCTGCCAACTATCCAAGGAGCCTTTGCATTTCTTTTTTTTGTAAAGAAAAAAAAAACATGACTCCTTTTTTGCAAAATGTTTTGCGGCTGTGGTCGGCTTTTTAGCACATCTCGAGCACTACTTAACACACCACGGCCGACGTATTTGGTATGTAATTATGCACTTAAAGGGTTTTTTTTTCCCTCTCCCTTTCTTTTTCTTTTTCTTTTTTTTTTTTTTAAAAAAAAGGCTAGAATGCAAATCACTTCAGCAGTAGTAGAAACCATTATTCCTAGCTCTTCAGGCTACTTCTTTCTCCCCCATCCCCTCCCTTCCCCAACTCATGCTCTAAAGCAGCCACCCACTGAGAGCTATTAATGTGAATTAATTATTCCTCCTGCCAGCTTCTTTACAACTTACTCAGATGAGGGATTCTTAAACGTATTGTGGCCTTGTGCGTTTCTTTTTTTTTTTACCCGTTGGAAGGGGCATCGGCAGCCAGACATTACAGTCATCTGCATTTTCCTGCTCACGTTTTCTGACATTTAAAAAGGAATCGCCAGGCATGGATGCCTGAGTCGTTTTTAATTCTTGAGGCAAAGAGTAAAGTGGGCCCTCCCTCAACCTCGCCGCTCCCCCTACCTGCAAATTCAAAGTACAAGAACGGACGAGATTAGGAACCGAAGCTTAATTCTACCCTGAAGATGGGCCCGGATGCTCCATTGTGTATGGCGGTGAGACTGTGTAGAAGTTTAAAGATGAAAGAGGCAAGCTGTGTGTCCTATTTCTTTTTGATTTTATATATATATATGATTTTTTAAAAGAAAAAAACAGAAGAATAAGAAAAGAACCAAACTAAGAAAAAGGAAGAAAAAAGGAAAGAAAGAGGAAAACATTAAAGAGAAAGCTAAAAAGGCAAGAAAGGGGGAAAAAATAAAAGAAGAGGAAAGGAAGAAGAAAAAGAAATATATATATATATAAATATATATATAAAAAGGTAGTTTCCAATCTTCTTTAGAACAATTATAAGTATGGTTAGGGTTAGGGTTTCTTATAATCTTTTCCTTCTCATCAATGTTGTGGTCCCCCAGCAGCCTGCGGAGCTGGCAGTGGAGTTGGACAGCGATGAGGCTGAGGAAGAACATGGGCCAGTCTTGAAGGCTGGGGAAGGCCCAGATGAGGGCTCTGCGTCGGAGGCAGAGATGGGGCCAGGGCCATCGGGGAATGAGGTGCGGACTGCAGAGCCTCCAGAGACTGATAGTAGTGAAGCAGAGGAACAGGAGGAGCCTGTTCCTAATGCACGTATGCTTTTTTTTTTACACATTCCCCCAAACACGATGAAATGAGAGGAAAATATATCCAGTTGCATTGTAGATTGTAGATTGTATTTTACAGTAATGGCACTATTGAATCGCTTCCTTCCATTACAAGAAGTAATGTGTGGAAGCTTGTCAAGGAGAAATCCAACTTGGAAATAAGGAGGAATTTCCTAACAGTGAGAACAATTAACCAGTGCAACAACTTGCCTCCAGAAGTTCATCGCAGGGAGGTTTTCAAGAAAAGAGTGGACAGCCCTTTTGACCGGGATGGTATTAAGCAGGGGGTTGGACCAGAAGACCTCCAAAGTCCCTTTCAGACCTATGATTCTATCCTTCCTTCCTTCCTTCCCTCCTTCCTTCCTTCCTGCCTTCCTTCCTTCCTTCCTTCCTTCCTTCCTCCATCCCACCCTCCCTCTCTCCCTTCCTTCCTTCCTCCCCCTCTCTCCTCCCTTCCTTCCTCCCTCCCCTCTCTCCTTCCTTCCTTCCTTTCTTCCTCCCTCCCTGTCAAAACAAATTCGTTCCTTCCTTCTTCCCTCCCTCCCTCCCTCCCTCCCTCCCCTCCTCCCTCCCTCCCTTCTTTCCCTCCTCCCTCCCTCCCCTCCCTCCCTCCTTCTTTCCCTCCTTCCTCCCACCACTCCTCCCTCCCTCCCTCCCTCCTTTCCTCCCTCCCTCCTCCTCCCTCCCTCCCCCTCTACTATGATGCAAACATATAATAAAGTCCCTCCCCATCCCCTTCTTCTTCCATGATGCTGGGCTACCAAGAAACAAGTCAATTTTTTAAAAAGGAGACAGCCTCAATATAAGAGTTGTACCATTATCATTTAGTGGGATGGGAGGCGGATGAAGAATATTGTCCTCCAAATAAAACTTAGAAGATGTTTGGCCATATCTGACTAAATGAATATGGTTTCACCCTAACTAGCTTCTTCTTCTTCTACAGCCTGCATCTTTTTGTTGTCTAGGCAGTTAGAATCTAGAACAACTCTAGTAAAGTCAGTGAAGTCCAAATTTGGACTTGCAAAATTGGTTCCCTGCTCCTCTTTTAACTTCTTCATTTGCTTGGGACAACTTAGAAGCCGTCTTCCAGCCAGCTTAAAAACCAACAAAAAACGCAACAGCTTCTGTTCAGATAACCCGAGATACGATTTGCCTCGTGTCACTTTCTGTTAGCTAGGAAGAAAGTGATAGGGGAGAAGAGAGAGAGAGAGAGAGAGAAACGGAAAGAATAAACACTGCATTTTGATCTGATTTCCCTTGGGTGGAAATCAGAATTGTTTTTGAGCTCTTTGATGTAATAATGCTTCCTGTCACATGTGAATCTTGGGAGGTTGTGTTTTTTTGTTTTTTTGTTTTTGGTAGAAATTGCTTACTTTGCTTCTTGGGATAAAACTTTACATGGTTAATAAATTGGTTGCAACACAGCCTCTGGTGTGTGTAAATTCAAGCATGTGGCTTAGCTTTTAGCTACTATCAATCAGATGGCTGTAATCAACAGATGGAACTCATAACTTGGCCCTGGGAAAAAGGTGGAGTAGCATTAAACTAAACTAAGCAATTTAGCCTCAGGCATCAAAGTTGTCCACTTTAACCATCATTAAAAGTAGCTAACTTCTATTGGGTCCTTGATGCACTGCACGCTTGGCTATTTTCCTGCAGATGTTTCATTACCAGTCTGGGTGACATCCGTACCTGGGAGAGTTGGAAACTAATTACACTTTATCACAGCTATTATGCCGGGCCCATCTTTCCTCATAGACCGGTGGCCTCACAACTCATCATAAGCCAACAAGTGTTTATTGCCCAGCAGATCTTAGCTTTGTAATAAATTAACATTTTCAAAGGATGGGCTGGTGTAAATCTTATCAGTTGCTGGAAGAGCAGAAACAGTTTTGTATCTGTTGAAGTGCCTGCCTGGAGATTTGCATTTAATGTTTCCAAGCCAAAGGGAAGTTGGTCTCTTATTGCTTATGCATATGTTTGTAAGTCATCATAGTTTGCAACTAGAATACGAGCAGAAGGCAACGGAGTAGGCTAATTACTACAGCTTAAAAAAAAACAAGTGCTGGTCTTCCATTAATCGGGTAGGTCTGATCTTCTCAACTAGGAGTGTCCGGAAAACTATCCTCCAACTTCCTAAACATTTTTTTCCCATTTTGGTCGCCACGATGTAAAATGTAAAAAATGTAAAGTGTTAATACCACTTTATCATTTACTCGCCCAGTTTTGGTTCCCACAATGTAAAAAAGATGTTGAGACTCTAGAGCAGTGGTCCCCAACCTTTTTATCGCCGCGGCCCGCTGAGCGCGCGCAGGGGTGGGGGTATGGCCCAGGAGCTTTTGCGCACGGCCCATTGCGCACGGCCCAGGAGCCTTTGCGCTGCAGCGTTGATGTCCCCCGGCTGCTGCGCGGCCCGGTGCCAGGTACTCCACGGCCCGGCACCGGTCCGCGGACCAGGGGTTGGGGACCACTGCTCTAGAGAATAGGCTGGACTTATTCTCCAAAGCACCTGAGGGCAAGGCAAGAAGCAACTGTTGGAAGATCATTAACCTAGAACCTAGAACTAAGGAGAAATTTCCTGACAGTAAGAATCAGTAGAATGGTTTGTCTCCAGAAATTGTGAGTGTTTTCAAGAAGAGACTAGACAGACATTTGTCTGGAATGAGCAGGGGGTTGGACTAGAAGACTTCTAAGGACCATTCCAATTCTGGTATTCTGAATTCTGATGTACTTTTCCAGCCTTCTTTATATGAGCCAGGGTGGCGTAGTGGTTAGAATGCAGTATTGCAGGCTAATTCTGCCGACTGCCAGCAGTTCGATCCTGACCGGCTCAAGGTTGACTCAACCTTCCATCCTTCCGAGGTCAGTAAAATGAGGAGCTAGACCAAGGGTCGGCAACCTTAAACACCATTTGGACCTGTTTCCCACAGAAAAGAAAACACCAGGAGCCACAAAACCCTTTTGACATCTAAAATGAAGATAACACTGCATATATCGTTTTTTTTTACCTTTATACTATGTATAAAAAAAACTATAGTGTGTTGTATTTATGAAATCAATGACCTGCTACAGAGAAAACAAATTTTTATTTCTGCATGCAACAAAAACATTTTTTTTATTTATTTATTTATTTATTTATTTATTTATTTATTTATTTATTTATTTATTTATTTAATTTGTATACTGCCCTACTCCCGAAGGACTCAGGGTGGTGAACAGCCAAATAAAATACATATAATACAAATGTTAAAAACGGTTAAAATACAATTAAATAATTGGCTCAGAGAACGAAATTTAAAACCCCCAAATTCATAAGACAAAATTTAAAATTTAGAAATTTTAAAAAGTTTAAAAGAGAGGTTAGGCCAGGCTGGCCTGCTGGAAAAGAAATGTTTTGATGGCATGGCGGAAAGCGCGCAGGTCCAGGATCCTCTGTATCTCCGGGGGGAGCTCGTTCCAGATGGCGGGTGCCCCCACAGAGAAGGCTCTCCCCCTGGGGGCCGCCAGTTGACATTGTTTGGCCGACCGCACCCTGAGGAGCCCCTCTCTGTGGGAGCGTACTGGTCGGTGAGAGGCTACTGGTGGCAGAAGGCGGTCTTGTAGATACCCCGGTCCTAAGCCATGGAGTGCTCTAAAGGTGGTAACCAAAACCTTGAAGCGCACCCGGAAGACCACCGGGAGCCAGTGCAGCTCACGCAGGAGGGGGTCACATGGGAGTGCCCCGTTGCTCCCATAACCACCCACGCGGCTGCATTCTGGACCAGCTGGAGTCTCCGGGTGCTCCTCAAGGGGAGCCCCAATTTGAGAGCATTGCAGTAGTCCAGGCGGGAAGTGATGAGGGCATGAGTGACCGTATTTAACAAGTCCCGATCCAGAAAGGGACGCAACTGGCGAATCAGGCGAACCTGATAAAACGCCCTCCCGGCCACAGCCATCAAGTGCTCTTCTAAAGACAGCTGTGAGTCCAGGAGGACCCCCAAGTTGCGAACCCTCTCCGTGGGGGCCAATGACTCGCCCCCAAAGTCAGTGATGGCACCAACTGACTATATCGGGATGTCGGAAACCACAGCCACTCAGTCTTGGATGGGTTGAGCCTGAGTCTGTTCCTCCCCATCCACATCCGAACTCTGAAAAAATAAAAAGATGGGTCGAAAAGCTCAATAAATCATGTGCTGGCGGGTGTCGCCCATTGGCGGTTGTGAGGCATATTTTGAGAGACAGGGAGCCGCATCAGAGGGATGAAAGAGCCACGTGCGGCTCCAGAGCCACAGGTTGCAGATCCCTGAGCTAGATCATTGGGGGCAATATGCTGACTCTGTAAACCACTCGTCAAGCCCTGCGAAGCGGTATATAAGTCTACGTGCTGTTGCTATTCTGGAAAGAATGAAAACCTAGTTCTACCAACTCATATGAGGGATCAAGCAGCAGCATATAACCATGGAGGCAATTGGTGAACTCACTGTGCTTCAAGATCATATTTCACAGACAGGATGATTTTGTTTGCATTTGTTTCTGATTCTCTCTGTAGAGAGTCACCGGCTCTTACAACTCTCCGATTTGCCCCTAAACGTGATAAGCTGCTGCGATACTTTGTTTGCTCGGACAGATTTCCATCTTCTCTTCTAAAACTGTTGTAGTTACTTTCTATTCCAATTCCATCTTTTTTTCTTTGCCAAGTAACGTTTTTAAACCACGCCAAGGGTGTTTTCAAGACAAGCGTATAAACATGCCACCATCACTGCATGTTATGAATGTCCTGCTTTGTCCCATCTTCTCATTTCTTAAGAAATGGCTTGTACAAACCTGAAATAGATGTTTTTTTTTCTTCTTCTCTTCTGAGGATGGCGTGACTTCGAAAACCTATTAGCTACCTTTTTCTTGAACTCCGTTGAACCGCCGTTAAATTCTTTTCATTCTCTCTGCGAGAGAATGGTGCTGAGAGACGGGCTGCCTTACATCCCTCTGACAGTTTCTACAGCAACCCCTGTTTACTCAGAAAAAGGCAATCATAGTTTCCCCGCAGTGGACGGTCAGGTTTTTACTTCTTGCCATCAGAGGTATTCGGGAAACGACCCCCTTCGTTCCGCCCAGCCGAGGAATATTAACTCTCAAAATATTCATCTTTTCATTCCCTCTTCCTCCGCTTAAAATTTCATTTCCAAACTCCTTTCGAATTTTTGTTGTTGTTGTTGCTGTTGTTCATTCACTCAGCAAGCCTGAAACAGGAGCTAGAGGATGCTCGTTGGAACGAAAGTTGTTATAATGCCATTTTCCCTCCAGCGTTATTTGCTATCATCCAGTTATAGCTACAGAAGGCCATCCATTACAACGCGCTGATGAAAATAAAGAGAATACTGACTTTCATAGCTGTATTAAAAATTCTCTCTCTTTTTTCCCCCCTGTGTTATGTCAAAATTGTTTCTCTCTGCTTACGGTTAAAAGCTTTGCCTTGATGTTCTTGGTTTTAACATGGAAACAGTAAGTCATACAGGAATGAAAATGATGTAATATTTAAATGACTGTGGAGATTCATAGTCATTCAGGTCATCGTTGTCTCAATGGTGCTTTTTCAAAAGGCAACTGAATCAGTGGTGGGTTTCAAATTTTTTTACTACCGGTTCTGTGGCTGTGGCATGGTGGGCATGGCATGGCTTGATGGGCGTGGCTTGGTTGGTGTGGCAGGGGAAGGATACTGTGAAATCCCCATTTCCTCCCGATCAACTGGGACTTGGGAGGCAGAGAATAGATGGGGGTGGGGCCAGTCAGAAGTGGTATTTACTGGTTCTCCAAACTACTCAAAATTCTGCTACTGGTTTTCCAGAATTGGCCAGAACCTGCTGAAGCCCACCTCTGGACTGGACATTGTTTTTCCTTGAAGTCGTTTTGCTTCTCATCCAAGAAGCTTTTTTCAGTTTTGACTGAATGGTGGAGGATGGAAGGATTTCTTGCTTTCTAGTGAATATAAATCATAAAGCACAGCTGATTGTTGGAAATACCAGTTTGGACCAACCGGTAACTTTTGCTTACTACCCGTTCACCGAACTGGTAGTTTTTATCACTACCAGTTTGACCGAACCTGTACAAACTGGTAGGATTTCACCACTGCCCCAGTCCTTCTTTTCATCAGACTAGACATGCCCAATTCCAGCAACTGTTCCGTATATGTTCCTTAGCCTCTAGTCCCCTAATCATCTTTGTTGCTCTTCTCTGCACTCTTTCTAGAGTCTCCACATCTTTTTTACATCGTGGCAACCAAAATTGGATGCAGTATTCCAAGTGTGGCCTTACCAAGGCATTATAAAGCGGTAGTAACACTTCACGTGATCTTGATTCTATCCCTCTGTTGATGCAGCCTAGAACTGTGTTGTCTTTTTTTAGCATTAGATGTAGATTAGGTATTTTTTTTTTAATTTTCATTTCATAAATTTGCTTACCACAAGACAACTCTTAATTTGTATTAGGTCGTGAGCATTAAAAGAATTACAGCCCAAATAGGATGGTGCACTAGGTCTTGAGAAAAAGCCTAAGAAAGATTAAGCATGCTCAATTGCTACAAAACATAGATTTTCAGTATAAAAAAAAATTGGAAGAGAAATGTCAGAATTGAAGGGAATCATTGCCACCTGAATGAGAGCATTCCTGTTAAGTAAGAAGGGGACGCTTCACCATAAAATGGGCCATATAACCAGTGGTGGGATGGTGCCAGTTTAACAACAGTTTTAGTGATCGCACATTTTACAAATACTAACCTTCTGTGTTACCGCTTGGGAATAATGCAGCCGAGGCGCGGCAATCCGCTCTACTGCGCCAATCAGCTGAGAAGATAAAGGTAAGTAAAGCGCAGGAGTGGGTGCAAACCAGTTCACTCCCAGCTGATCGTCAGAGCTACCGGTTCGCCTGAACCAGTCCGAACCGGTAGAATCCCACTCCTGCATATAACTTATTTTGGTATAACTTTTCTTGTGTGCATAGATGCAAATCACATCTTCCCAAGTCCTGGACTGGCAAGGGTCAAATCCTTTGTCTCTTGTGAAGAAGTACTTTTAGTTGACCGAATTGACCATATCCTCGTGGCCTGACTCTGCTTGCCAACCTGTTGAAAAGGGTGAACTTTTTCCTGTTGCTTCTCGCTCCGCATGCAAAGCAACAAGACCCTCGTAGTAATCTCCTCCTCTTGCCCTTTCCCGGCTCTGATGGTTTCTGCTGTTTTCCATCCTTTTTCGCTTTTTTTTTTTTTTTTTTGCCCTATAACGGCACTTTGGTGCTAAATGTATCCTGTCGCTTTTCCAAGATAGGGTTCTGACAGATGGTGCCATGATTAGGAAGCGGGTAGCGACATTGGACTCAGCCAACAGCTGGCTGTTTGGCTTCAGTTTGAGGACTGATGTGTACGGCAGATGCTCCATCTGTTTAATAGACTGGTTTGCTTCATAAGTAGCTGCCGGGCCATTTTCTAAGATGCTTGGCCCTGCTCGTATGGGAGGAAAAAAACAACTCATCTCTCTGAAGCTGAAAACAAGGACTCCGATTATATAGCTTCAGCCACTTTCTTTTCTGCTAATAATATTTGCATTCATTGAAACATTGAAACAGAATAATAGAGTTGGAAGGGACCTTGTGTTGTGGCCCGCCAGCAGCCTGCGCGGATCGT
The DNA here is from genome assembly GCF_029215685.1 of Pituophis catenifer annectens. Taxonomy (NCBI): domain Eukaryota; kingdom Metazoa; phylum Chordata; class Lepidosauria; order Squamata; family Colubridae; genus Pituophis; species Pituophis catenifer. The sequence continues at coordinate 8,054,961 of NW_027256896.1, read as the reverse complement.
GGCTGATCCCGACGACGAGGAGGCTGGTGTGGTGTCACCTCGCATTGGACAGCGAGGAGGCCGAAGAGGATGTGATGCCAGAGGCAGAGACTCAGCCAGGGCCTTCAGAACCTCCAGAGGCTCCTTCCAGTGGAGAGAGTGAAGTGGAGGAGCTTCTCCTCAATGCTCGGGCACGCAGGGCTGCCAAAAGGCAGGAGTGGCTACTCAGGAGGAGGAGGTCTACTTGAGAGTAGGGCTTGAAGATAATTGGCCACTCCCTTAGCCTATTTAAGTTACATGCTGTTAGTAAGTTTCTTGCTAGAAACAACTTGTAATTACCATCAGAGCATTTTTTGGAAAAGTCTTATCGTATCTTGCTTTCTGGACTGGTTGCCAACCTTTGCTGGACTTTGGTTTATTCTTGCTACTTAATAAACTTGATAAGGACCATTGATGTGTGTCAATATCCTCGGGAATCCGGAGCTGGGGCAGAACACCTTGAAGATCTTCTTCTCCAACCTCCTGCTCAAGCAAGAGAGTCTATACCAGGGCTGTCAAATTCGTGGCCTGTGGGCCGGATGCGTCACATGCTGGCCACACCCATGCCCAGTTTAGCGAAGGGGGAGAAAGTTGTGATACGTCACATGATGACAGCGTTATGATGTGGGGTTTGACACCCCTGCCCTATGCCATTCCAAACAAGTGGCTGTCCATCTCTTCTTAAAAGTCTCCAGGGATGAAGCACCTACAACTTCAGCAGGCCAGCCATTCCACTGGTTAATTGTTCTCACTGTTAGGAAGTTTCTCCTTCGTTGTAGGTTGTTTCTCTCCTTGATTAGTTTCCATCCATTGTTTCTTGTCTTGCTTTTAGGTGCTTTCTTAAAATAAGTTGACCCCTCAGGGGCTACTCTAAAGTAGAGGGAGTCAAGCTATTTTCCAAAGCACCTGAAGGTAGGACAAGAAGCGATGGATGGAAACTAATCAAGGAGAGAACTAAGGAGAAATTTCCTAACAGTTAGAACATTTAATCAGCGGAACAACTTTCCTCCAGAAGTTGTGAATGCTCCAAATCTAGAAGTATTTAAGAAGAGGTTGGACAACCATTTGTCTGAAATGGTATAGGGTTTCCTGCCTGAGCAGGGGGTTGGACTAGAAGACCTCCAAGGTCCCTTCCAACTCCTATTCTATTCTATTCTATTCTATTCTATTCTATTCTATTCTATTCTATTCTATTCTATTCTATTCTATTCTATTCTATTCTATTCCATTCCATTCCATTCCATTCCATTCTATTCTTCCTCTTTGTGTCAACCACTCAAATATTGGAACAGTGCTATCATGTCACCCCTGGTCCTTCTTTTCTCTAGAGTAGCCATACCCAATTCTTGCAACCATTCATCATACGTCTCCAGGCCCTTAATCTTCTTAGTTGCTCTTCTCTGCACTCTTTCCAAAGTCTCAACATCTTTTTTTGTAATGAGGTTACCAAAACTGGATGCAGTATTCCAGATGTGGTCTTACTAAGGTTTTATAAAGTGGTATTAATACTTCACGCGATCTTGATTCTATCCAGTGGTGGGTTGCCCCAGTTCAGACCGGTTCACAAGAACCGGTAGTAAAACCGGCAGGAGGCCCCACCCACTGCCCCGGATGTTGTCATCGGTGATCTGCGCATGCGCGGGCAAAGTCAGCACATGCCCGCATCCCGTTGTGAACCGTTAGTAATGGTAAGTAGAACCCACCCCTAATTCTATCCCTCTATTTTTGCAACCCAGGATTGGTTCTCCTTCGCCAGTGAATCTGGGGACAATAGTGTGGTGAGTTATTGTTTGGCCAAAATAATTTCTGCATTCTGTAGAAGGGTGATGAGTAAAATGTGAGAATCCACCAAGGCTGCCTTGCTATTGCTTTCAAAAGCAAACTCAAAACGCTGAGTCTTTCCAACTGCTTTCACAGGCAGTCTCCAACATGTCCTTCCAGGACATTCAAAGTTAGATACTTGGCAGCTAAATGGGCTGTATCAGAAAGATGTCCAAGGAACAGGTACACATGACCAGGTTTGTGAATGACATTCTTGAATCCTGACCCTTGGCTCAGGGCAATAGAACATAGAATTAAAGGTTAGAAGGGATCTTGGATGTCATATAGTCTACCTCTTGCTCAAGCAGGAGATCTTATATACTCTGCTCCAGTTTCCATTTTAATTCTTATTGAACACTTTAAGTACAAACACAAATTACACTCGGGAAAAAAAAGAAAAAAAATAAAAAGTGCAAAGAAAGAAAAAGAAAAATAGAGAAAAAGGGGAAAAAAGTAAAATAAGCCAAAAGAAAAGGAATATGTAAAGAAGTGACTTCCAATTTTCATTTGTTTCAAATAGAACTCATCACACCTTGTAAAGTTACAAACACATGTCTTCCCATAAAGTATCTGTCCTTTTTGCAAAATGATAAATCATCAATTTTTCAGTCCTGGTATCAGCAAAAAGTCTGTAAAGGCAGACTTTAAAGACTAGAGCTTTATAATTACGTGTCTTATTTAAGTTTGATCAAACAAGACAACTTTATATTCCTTTCTTTTTAGTTCTAAGAATCTTGATCTTTAATTTATTCATAGGTTGTCTTCCTTTTTCTCATTTCAGAGGTTTCTTTGAGGCTTTAACAGATCCCTTTTGTAAATCTAGTGGAAAATCATTAACCGGGTCATTGTATTGGGTTTGTCTTTTGTATTTCCCCTTTGATTTTCAAAACTTTAACCAACTTCTTTTATGTATCCAGTAAAAATTATGCTCCTGTTTCAACATTCCAAATATTTAAATTGTAATATACCTTTTATATTTTCACATTCTGAAAATGTAAACTTGCCTATCATGCTGCAGAGAAGTGTGACTTTAGCATAAATATTTTCTCTAAATCATACCCATTGTCAAAAAACCATTCTTCAGGTTTCTATTATATTATTGACTTTAGATAACCTTACCATGCTCTTAGTTTTGCTAAAACAAAAAACCTTATATTGGAGCTCAAATAAAACAGACCCCAAAGAAATTTGTTTTTTTTCCCCCTGAGAAGCTGTTTGAAAAGATTCTTTTCCTTAAATAACCTTAGAATGGATATTTTCTCCTGAGGAAAATACAGACGTTTTGCAGAAATTTATTTGACTGTTGTAACCAGTAATTAGGATTTGAATTCAGTTTGCACTAGGTGGCATTGTATTCCTCTTCGAAGAAAGCAGCTGCCACCTGGAATCCTAGATCCTCAGCTGTCACTGCATTTCCAGGTAGAAGCTGTGTCAGTGAGCACAAAGGCACAATTACAGCTTGAATGCAAAGTGTGATTATTGCTACAGAATAGAATAGAACAGAACAGAACAGAACAGAACAGAACAGAATAGAATAGAATTTTTTATTGGCCAAGTGTGATTGGACACACAAGGAATTTGTCTTTGGTGCATATGCTCTCAGCGTACATAAAAGAAAAGATATGTTCATCAAGAATCATAAGGTACAATACTTAATGATAGTCATAGGGTACAAATAAGCAATCAGGAAACAATATCAATATAAATTGTCAGGATACAAGCAAAGTTACAGTCATACAGTCATAAGTGGGAGGAGATGGGTGATAGGAACAATGAGAAGATTAAGTAAATAGTAGTGCAGATTTAGTAAATAGTTTGACAGTGTTGAGGGAATTAGTTGTTTAGCAGAGTGATGGCGTTCGGGAAAAAACTGTCCTTGTGTCTAGTTGTTCTAGTGTGCAGTGTTTTATAGTGTCGTTTTGAGGGTAGGAGTTAAAACAGTTTATGTCCAGGATGCGAGGGGTCTGTAGATATTTTCACAGCCCTCTTTTTGACTCGTGCAGTATACAGGTCCTCAATGGAAGGCAGGTTGGTAGCTATTGTTTTTTCTGCAGTTCTAATTATCCTTATCAGTTGCAGGGCACTTGATAATAGGGTGAGCATGGCAATGTCTGAAAACTTTCGTGGGTACAAAATGCTGGATCAAAATACAAAATGCTACCGGTTCTGTGGGTGTGGCTTGGTGGGCGTGGCTTGGTGGGCCTGGCAGGGGAAGGATACTGCAAAATCTCCTATTCCTACCCTATTCCAGGGGAAGCATACTGCAAAATCCCCATTCCCTCCCCACTCCTGGGGGAAGGATATTGCAAAATCTCCATTCACTCCCCATTCCTGGGGAAAGAATATTGCAAAATCTCCATTCCCACCACGCTCTGGGGCCAGCCAGAGGTGGTATTTGCCGGTTCTCCGAACTGCTCAAAATTTCCACTACCAGTTCTCCAGAACCTGTCAGAATCTGCTGGATTTCACCCCTGACCCATCCAATAAAGAACAGTTTATTGGATATATTATATTGGCACAGGCTGGTGAAAACCGACTCTGAATGTCCCGCAGTTTTCAACTAATTAAAAGTAAAAGTTTTCTTCCACTTTCCCAAAACTATCAGTCACATGGTCCAATGAAGGGGCCGCCTGGTTGCTAGGTAACTTCACTCCTCCTCTCTCCAACCATCTCTGGGAATGTCCTTGGTTCCCAGGAGAAAGTATTTTATTTTGGCTACAAACCCCCAGCTATCTCTATTCCCCTCCCCATCCCTAACCCTCAGCCTGTCAGCGTTTCAACCCTGGGATAGAGAGCAGAGGAGAGCGAGAGATAAACTCTGAAACTTTTGCCTGCTAAATCCCTTTGAAGCCGGGTTGTCGTGGAAATGAGGGGAGGGGGCACATTCCTGGGAGATGACGAGAAAAGGAGTCTGAAGAATGACTTGGAAGATAGCCAATGAGAAGCAGAGATTTGGGGATCAGAAAGGGAGGGATTGGGGGGCAAAAGGTCAGTCTTGTCTGCGCGGAGTCATGATCTGGTGGCTGTGCTCAATTAAAGAAAGATTTCCTTAAAGATTGGCAGTTTGGAAATTCATTTAATTTTGACTTAGCACCGTAGTCTGACACAGCCCTAGTGTAGCAACACTGAAGCCTCAAAATGGCCTTGGTCAGGCCAGCTTCAGGGTTGACACAGAGATACACTTAACAACAGTGGTAAAATGGGATAAAATTCACTGAACCACTGTCTTGCTTAAGAACTGAAAATTGGGGCTCAATTGTAGCTGTTGAGTCGAGGCTTACCTCTCCTCTGTGTTCAGAAGAGGACAGATGTAGACAAACTCACATGAAAAGGTCAGCTGGGCAATGCAGGCACATTGGTGAGTTTCATCTTCGGGAAGAAAATCAACAGCATCATCTAGATAATTTGAAGGCAAACAGTAGATGGCAGGATGCACCTTAAATACTTTCTCTTTTTTTTTTTTTTTTGCACGAGCCTCGAAGTTTCCAATAACTAGTGGACTGGAACATGAGTTCTGCTAAAAGTGATTTACTTCAATAAAATTATCTGTGGGAACGGGGGTAAGGGGGGCCCAGGGTTGTCTCCCTCTGCCTATCTGTGTGACATTTAAACCATTCATGAGGTGTTGCTCAGAAGCCCATTGGGTGATCATTTTGAGTGACGTCCCAGAAAATGCCTTCTGACAGCCTTTGTTTCCCTCCCCTCCTCTCCCCATCCCCGGCACAAGGATACGGCATGTATACGTTATGGGGAAAATCTAAGTGCTTCTTGTAGAAGGGCAGGAGAAAAACCATTTCCTGATATGAATTAAGAGAACAATGCAATATACTGAAGTGGTTACTGTCTACTCGTGGGAGATAGATAGAGAGATATTTTTTTTTACAAGCCCCATTTATGTGTCTGACGATAACCATCAGGCTGAAGGGATAATGGCTGGGACTGACGCTTTCGGCGGCCATCTCCAGAGGGTTCTGATGGAACAACTTGATTTCTAGCACAAATATGATTTTGTGTTGCCGTGTGGCCAGCAGCCTTTTCACTTCTCTGAACACCGAAATGACAGGACTGCATTTCTAGAAATGAGAGACTTTGGCGTGAACATCGAGTTTAGGATTGACAGAGTTGGAAGGGGCTTCCCCAACTCTGTCTCTCGTCCAACTCCTTGCCCAAAGCAGGAGACTTTTTACCATCCTGGTCAAGTGGTTGTCTGATCTTTATGTATATGTGTATCAGAGGTGGGTTTCAGCAGGTTCTGACCAGTTCTGGAGAACGGGTAGTGGAAATTTTGAGTGGTTCAGAGAACCGGTAGTAAAAATTCTGACTGGCCCCACCCCCATCTATTCTCTGCCTTCCAAGTCCCAGCTGATCAGGAGGAAATGGGGATTTTGCAATAACCTTCCCCTGGATTTTTTTTTTTTAATTTGATTTATATGCCGCCCTTCTCCGGAGACTCAGGGCGGCTTACAATGCGCTAAGCAATAGCCTTAATTCTTTTGTATATTTATACAAAGTCAGCTTATTGCCCCCACAAACTGGGTCCTCAATTTACCTACCTTAGAAAGGATGGAAGGCTGAGTCAACCTTGAGCCTTGGCGAGATTCGAACCTGCAGTAATTGCAGGCAGCTGGTCTTAATAACAGGGTGCCTTAGACCACTGTACTACCAAGGCTCTTTGGGGAGGGATTGGGGAGGGAATGGAGATTTTACAGTATCCTTCTCCTTCTCAGAAGGAGCCAAGTTCTTAGCTTTACATACAATTGACTATCTTGGCTTTGTTTAGTGCAATTTTTCTTCAACCATGATAACTTTAAGCTGTGTGGATTTCAATTCTCAGAATTCTCCAGCTAGCTAGGCTGCTTGGAGAATTCTGGGAATTGAAGTCCACCCAGCTTAAAGTTTCCAAGATTGAAAAACACTGGTTTAGCATATCGTTTGGGGTCAATTATTGCAATTTATGGGATGCGGTGGCTCAGTGGCTAAGACGCTGAGCTTGTCGATCGAAAGGTCGGCAGTTCAGCTGTTCGAATCCCGAGTGCCGCGTAATGGGGTGAGCTCCCGTGACTTGTCCCAGATTCTGCCAACCTAGCAGTTCGAAAGCACATTAAAAAATGCAAGTAGAAAAATAGGGACCACCTTTGGTGGGAACGTAACAGCATTCCGTGCGCCTTCGGCATTGAGTCATGCCAGTCACATGACCATGGAGACATCTTCGGACAGCACTGGCTCTTTGGCTTTGAAGCGGAGATGAGCACTGTCCCCTAGAGTCGGGAACAACTAGCACATATGTGTGAGGGGAATTTAATTTAATTTAATTTAATTAATTCAATTTATATGCCGCCCCTCTCCGAAGACTCAGGGCGGCTCACAATACAGTAAAGGGAACCTTTACCCTTACTATTGCAATGTAGTAAACTCATTGTTTACTGATCTGGTTTAGAAATCCAGGTCAAATCACTTCATTTGAACAATTCCTTTCCACAATGTTCCAATCAAGTCATTTCCCCAAGTTGGTTTTTTTATTAAATCAAGGCACCAATTCTAATCAGATTTTTCATAATTTGCCCAAGCCTAATTCAGGGTAAATTGTGCATATTTTTCATCATTTGCACAGGGACAATGAATCCAACCTAGGAGTCATAAATGAGAATAATGTGACGTCGAAGCAGGAGTTCATTCATCTTCATCTTATCTTCATTGACAGGAAGCTGCTCTCTAGAGTTTCAAGCTGGAAGTTCTTTTTTTTTCCCAGCCTAATATCGGGGCAGAGCGATTTTCTTTTATTCTCGCCCACTTTTTGATTCAATTGGATGAAGGAGACTTCGTTTTAGAAATTCTTCCAATTTTTTTCAATGAAATCTTAAGGAAAAACACCAGGAAGGAATTCTTTACCCACTGCTATGCTCCTCTTACTGCAGAGATGGCGTCTTGCCAGGGGTGGACCTCAAACCTTTAGCAAGGGGTTCTCTGCCTGGTTGCTGGGTGGGCGTGGCCATGGTGGGTGTGGTCTAGTCGGCCTCCTGCACCACGGTGGAGGGGGGGCGTTTTTGCTCTTCCTGGGTTCCGGAGGCTTTTGTTGAACCTCCGGGAGGGCGAAAATGGCCTCCCCAGGCTCGGGAGGCCCTCTGGAGGCCAAAAATGGGGCCCATTTCCAGCCTTCCCAAACTTCTGGTAGGCCCATTTTTTGCCCTCCCTGAGCCTCCATGCATGCCCAGCACTTACCTGCATCCAAAATGGGCCGCGTGGAGACTCCTGGGAGGGGAGGGGAGGGGCAGGGTGGCCAGGGCCAGCCAGGAGTGGGACTTGGGGGTTCTCCGAACTGCACAGAATCTTAGCTAGAGGTTCTCCCAAACCACTGCGAACCCCCAGCAATCCACCCCTGAGTCTTGCCTATCAAAAACAGTTGGATAATTTCTTTGTCCATTTGAGAAATGCCGATATATATTTTTATTCCGTGTCTCCACTCCCCAATTTGTTGGAGAAGTTTGAAAAGGGCCATGTGTCCAACTACCATATTTTTCGGAGTATAAAATGCACCTTTTTCCTCACTAAAAGGGGGTGAAAATTTAGGTGCGTCTTATACATCGAATGTAGCCCCGCCCACCCACTGGCCCCCACCCTTTGGCTTCTGCCTCCCAGCAGTTACCTCCTCGCAGCAAGCAGCAAGAAGAAACAGCTCGTTTCAGCTTCAGCACAGCCTAATTAGCACAAGTTGATTGGATCAGCCTCCCGACTCTCAGCTGTTTTGCTCTCAGCTGTTTTGCGGGGGCCTCTGCTGCTTGCTGCAAGGAGGTAAATTGCTGGAGCAGATTTTTTTTTCCCCTTGTGCTAATCAAGCTATGTTGAAAATGAAAGTAAAGCAGGCTGTTTGTTGCAACGAGGCAAAATTGCTGGGAGGCAGATTTCTTTTTCTTGTTTTCCTCACCAAAAAAGGTAGGTGCGTCTTATACTCCGAAAAATACGGCATCTTCTAGCGCTTTGTGGAGAAATGGAGGTTTCTTAATAGATGCCCAGAACATATGGATCCTAGAAGGTCAAAAATGAGATTAAAAAGGCATCTCCAAGGACAGCCATATGGCATTGTCAGTTTGGAGCAATCTTAAGCACATTTTATGTTGCCAATAGATGGTTCCCTGGTCAGCTATTTCATCAGATCTTCGCAGTTTGAGGTAGTCCCCATAGCTATAGCATCCCAGCCACCACTCGTGTAGCAATATCTTCTGAGCCAGGTGCTCATCTGAGGAACAGCAACTCGTAATCAGAAAGAAAAAAAAAATCACAAATGTATGCCCACTGTAGGGTGGCAATCTGTGCAAATTTCATTTTATTGTGCCCCCCACAACACCACAGGCACATTTTCAATATAGCATCACAACCAAATGTCGCCACTTTTTTTTCTCCGAGATCGGCTAGTTCCCACATCTCATAATTTCCTAATGATGGGTTTTCAACAGAACAGGTAAATTACCTTGGAGCTCCTATAATGTATATTTTCCCATAAATGCATGCATTGAGATGCACGAAGCTCACTTTGCATCGGGCCTCAGGTAAGAGGGAGGGGGAAGTTTACGGTGCAGTCTGACTTAAACCAGTTTTTTTTCCAAGATATTGAATCAGGTTCCAAATGTAAGAGAACCATGTAACCTCAAGGGAATTTTATTTTATTTTTTGAAAGCCGTCTGGTAGGTTTATGAGATGCAAGAAGTCAGGAGCTAGGAAAGGGCTCAAGATTGCTACTTTCAACTCTGAAGCAAACATGGCTGAGGCCATTTTGTCCCTGCCTCATAGTTGCCACAAGCGCTGAGAGGGGGAAGAGGAGGTGGGGGGGAAATAGATAGACCAGCTGGGACATCAAAACAAAAAAGTTTTCCTGTGGGAACCAAGGTCATATGAACCAGGTGACTGGGAGAGGAAAGGAGGAGTAACTAAAAAATCTGCCTGCACCTTGATTGGATAATGTGATCTGGGACATTGGGGCGGCGGGGGAGGGAGGAGTTTTACTTTTTAATTAGGTAAAAACCACAGGAAACGTAAGGGTTGGTTTTCACCAGTTGTGCCAATATGATGTATCCAATGAACCTGTTCTTTGAGGAATCTACCTGCCTCAGAGTTCTGTTCTCTGTGGGTGCATTACCCGGAATGCTGACAGCTACACGTTTATTTCGTGATACAAGAAACTGAACTACTATTGGTCAAAGTGAATTGATGCCAGAGAAGAGTCAATGGACTTCAAGGGAAGCTGGAGTTAGGTCTCTTGCAGGGGTGTTAAAGACTCCAAACTGATGATGCATTTGACCCTGCCCTCGGGCTCAGCCTGGTTGTTTCTTACATAGCTAGGGCTGAACTAAAGAGGGATAGAATCAGAGGTGGTATTCAGCTGGTTTGAACCAGTTCACCCAAACCAGTAGCGGAAATCACCTACTTGCCCTGGCTGTATGCTGTCCTATTTAGGCACATTTTTGAGGCCAGGCACATGCATGGAAGGCGCACGCACGGGGCGTGCCAGTGGTAATAAAATGTGAAGCCCACCGCTGGAAGAATGGAATGGACATCTGTTCTGAATGATTCTCTGTAATGGTACATGGAAAAGATCTTGGGAGAAGAGAGGAAGAGATGCTGCCTAGGAAACAGCCAGGTAAGAGATGTCATAGCCTCACAGCTGCAAAATTGTGTAGAGAAAGAGGTTGAGAAGGGACGGTCCCTATGTTCTCAGCCTGTAAAGGAGGTGGCAGGAGATTCATACTTTCAGACTTGCAAGACTAATGTCAGACAGACCAGGCAGGAGATAGGAATTAGATGAGCTAATTCTACTTTATTGTAAGGCTAGATTAACAGAAACTTCCAAATGCAATCTATTGCCTGGTCTTGGCAAGGGGTTCTTGAGACAAAATCTAAATAGTGTTTCCTTCCTTCCTTCCTTCCTTCCTTCCTTCCTTCCTTCCTTCCTTCCTTCCTTCCTTCCCTCCTTCCCTCCCTTCCTCCTCCCTCCCTCCCTCCTTCCTATTATCATCTCAATTTCCTTCCTTCTTTCCTTCCTTCTTTCCTTCCTTCCCTCCTCCCTCCCTCCCTCCTCCCTCCTATATCATCTCAATTTCCTTCCCTCCTTCCTTCCATCCTTCCTCCCTCCCTCCTTCCTATATCATCTCAATTTCCTTTCTTCCTTCTTTCCTTCCTTCCCTCCTCCCTCCCTCTTATATCATTTCAATTTCCTTCCTTCCTTCCTTCCTTCCTTCCTTCCTTCCTTCCTTCCTTCCTTCCTTCCTTCCTCCCTCCCTCCCTCCCTCCCTCCTTCCCTCCCTGAAATCTCTTATTATCTTAGGACTGGAGTGTCTTGATTTCTAAACAGTCCTATGAACAAACAGTTCTGTTTGTTGCCTGAACTTATCATGATTTCTTTAACCACCATTTAGCCACCTTTCGTTGGCTTTATTGCTGTCAGGTGCTGCTCTGAACTGGGCCCTTGACATGTCAGCATTCTACATTTTCTCAGTCTGTGCTGAGTGAGGGAAAAGAGGGAAAGGAAGACGTTTATTTATTTATTTATTTATTTATTAAATTTATATACCGCCCTATTCCTAAGGGACTCAGGGCGGTGAACAGCGAACGATAAAAATACATGTAATACAAACGTTAATAATAAAAAACCAATTAAAATATACTAAACATTCTGGTCCTAGATAATTCAAGACATCCCAGTTTAAAATAAAATCAAAAAGCAATATAAAGGGAAAGTTAGGCCAGGCCGGCCTGCTGAAACAGGAATGTTTTGAGGGCACGGCGGAAAGTGCGCAGATCCGGAATCTTCTGTATCTCTGGGGGGAGCTCGTTCCAGATGGTGGGTGCCCTCACAGAAAAGGCTCTCCCCCTGGGGGCCGCCAGTCGACATTGTTTGGCTGACGGCACCCTGAGAAGCCCCTCTCTATGGGAGCGTACTGGGCGGTGAGAGGCTATTGGTGGCAGAAGGCGGTCTCGTAAGTACCCCGGTCCTAAGCCATGGAGCGCTCTAAACGTTTGTGAATTATCAGATTTGCTTTTACGAAACAAACAGCTAGTAGGATATATGACTTTTCCTAGACTCTTCTGTTCTGCTCTCTCCCAAATAGATAGGATCATAGGCAGTTATGGTTTATCTTTTGTTTACTCAAAGATTGGGTTTATGTTCTATTTCCCCCCACCCCCGCTATCTGTCCCAGAAAGCAATATACTTTTCAAAATGTACAGATGCTATGTGTGGAGGAGAGAGAGAAAATGGAGGTGGGGGAAGCAGCGGGTTTATGGAAAATGGCTTTGTGGCAAACTCTTGTCATCATTTCTCTCCTGGCTCCAAAAACTTTTGTAAAGTTAAAAGCTTTGGTAGTTCTCAGATTCTTTTTTTTTTTTTTTTTAAATCATCACTGGAAATATAAATTAGAGCATCTTTTCTTTCTGGCTTTCTTGTTTTTCTTTGTTTCTTTTTCTTTTTCTGGTTTGTTTCTTCATTTAATGTCTTGGTGCCCCCAAAGTGAAGATGTCGGCTGCACCGATCTGGGAATTCAGGAGATGTGATTTATTATAATATGTACCATTTCTGTGGCTTTTTGTCCTCAAAACAGCATGGGGACCCAAGCTCCAGCTACTTTGCATACTAATAAAAATTGCAGCCTGTAATTATTCAGCAGTTACCGTATTATCCTCTTGATATAAATCACGCTTGGTTTACTTACTCTTCTTTGTTTCTGTTCCTTCGCCTCTTCCAGCGTGGATGAGCTGCTTCTACTGGAAGTGTGATTCATTTTCTTTAATTCCTACATTTAGAGCAAGGAATGTCAACAAGACTCCTTTTTTTTTTTAGGTTGATGCTTTATTTTTATTGCCGATCCTCCATGTTGGATGGGATTTGGGCATGAGCCTTAAGTGAAAAAGAGGGTTCCCCCCCCCCTTGTATCCTGTCAATATCGACAACAGGAACATGATGGGTGTGACCAGGGGTGGGATTCAAAAATTTTAGCAACCGTTTCTCTGCCCAGTTGCTGGGTGGGCGTGGCCATGGTGGGTGGGGCCTACTCAGCTTCCTGCACCATGACAGGCAGAGGATCAGGGAGAGCCTGTTCCCAGTGCGCGCATGCGCAGAGCTGCCGGAAGGTTTTGTTTTAACTTGTGTTAAAACAAAAGTGACGACTCGGGAGTAGGGCTTGGAGATGACTGGCCCCTCCCATAAGACTTTTTTTTATTTGATTTTTTTTAATTTGATTTATATGCCGCCCTTCTTCGAAGACTCAGGGTGGTTTACAAGGCGTTAAGCAATAGCCTTCATACTTTTGTATATTTATACAAAGTCAGCTTATTGCCCCCACAATCTGGGTCCTCATTTTACCTACCTTAGAAAGGATGGAAGGCTGAGTCAACCTTGAGCCTGGTGAGATTTGAACTTGCAGTAATTGCAGGCAGCTGATGTTAATAACAGTGCTTTAGTCTGCTGCGCTACCAGGGCTCTTAAGAGACGTAAAAGAAGACTTAAAAGAGAAGCAAAGGCACGTGGGCCTTTGCAGGAAGCAACGTTGTTAATTCTGTGCAGTTTAAAGCCTGAAGCTCTGTTTGATTCTGGACTCCATGTGGCTTTGCCAATTAGGTCTTTGGTAGCATGTCAAGGGAGATAAAGGTGGGTGATTATCAGCCTTATCCCGAAGGACTCTTTACAACTATTTGGGACTCATCTGTGAATGAACAGAATTCACAGCCGTTAAAATAAAACAGGTTTTTGGGACTACTCCTGTGTTTTACTGACTCAGGAAGCCTAGGTCAGAACAATGACCGGATGACTGCAAGGAATATAAATCCTTCCATTCAGTCAAAACTGAAGCAACTTCTTGGATGAGAAGCAAAGCATCTTCAAAAGTTGCCTTTTGAAAAAGCACCTTTGGGACAACCATGACCTGGATGACTGAGAATCTCCATAGACATCTTAAACCAAAGACTCTTTTTCTTGGAATTTTTCTCAGGTATGGAAACAATCACACAAGGCAAACAGATGGAGCTGTTTCAAAGTGTTCCTCAAAGATGTTGTCTATGTCCTTTCTTGATCACCATCAAAGGAAGCTCTTCAAAGGAAGCCTAGTTCCAGTGATTATTTCCTCCACCCTTTCATCAATTTTCCCTTTGATCTTATGGGAAAGTTTGGCACCTTTGGGAAAGGATCTTCCAAATTGTTTTGAAAGAATCCCAGTTTGTGGGAGATTGTGGACCAGTGTGTGCTGGATTCCAACTCACTAGGAATATTTGGCTCCTTTGTATCTTTATAACATTACCTTGAACTTAATACTAAACATCCTTTTGAAAGAGTCATTTTGAAAGCATCCAATTAATTGCAAACAAAAGTGAGCAGACTTGATCCATCTCTGTTTAACTGTAAAGAATAAAAAGTTAATATTCTCTTGGAATTGATGTTTCTAAATATGAATATATATTTTTTTATTGCCAGCTTATGAAAAAGAGATTGGACAACCAGTCTGGAATGGTATAAAGTCTCCTGCTTGAGCAGGGGGTTAGACTAGAAGACCTCCAAGATCCCTTCCAACACTTCTATGTTCTCTGAATGCTCTATGCACAATTGCAACCTCCAAATAATATTGAATCTCACTCCAAAGTACAGGATATTGGTGCATCCATTGGAGTTTTATCAACTTTTGATTTCAACCAATAAAGGCTCAACAATCAAAAGGTAAAGGTAAAGGTTCCCCTCACACATATGTGCTAGTTGTTCCCAACTCTAGGGGGCAGTGCTCATCACTGTTTCAAAGCCGAAGAGCCAGCGCTGTACGAAGACTTCTCCATTGTCATGTGGCCGGCATGACTAAACGCCAAAGGCTTATGAAACACTGTTACCTTCCCACCAAAGGTGCTTCCTATTTTTCTACTTGCATTTTTTACCTGCTTTCGAACTGCTAAATTGGCAGAAGCTGGGACAAGTAACGGGAGCTCACCGCTGAACCGCTGAACTGCCGACCTTTCGATCGACAAGCTCAGCATCTTAGCCACTGAGCCACCGTGTCCCTTTCAACAATCAAATGGAGCCCCAAATACATTTCTGAACATCCAGAATTTCATTTACTTACCCATTCAAGTACCCCTGCTCAGAAATTATATTATTTCATTGTAATATAATAGTTAATCAAGCCATAATAAGTGCATTTTTTCATAAATCGCACCTGCAAAATGCATGAACAGTAAAGATACAACAAATATTGCCAGATTTTGCCTCATTGAAGCCTGGGGACAAAATCCCCTGATCCATAATGCTTAAATGTTTATTTATTTATTAATTGTTAATTCATTGCAAGCATTTTTATTCCAGTTAAGGGTCGGGTCTCAGAAAGGTTTATATACAATCAATTGTTGTTATTGGTGTGGTTTTCTTAATGTGTGTGGGATGGGGTTTTTTTTTTGACATATGGTGAATTAAAAAAAAAAAACATTGTAAGCTACTCAGAGTCACCTATTGTATGTGTACATATACCTGTACAATTTGTTCTATAAATCGCAAAGTAAATTTAATCAATAAAAATGTGATTTGACTGATTGATTAATATAATGGCTAAATACACAGGTGATCCTAAAATAGCCTGAAAGGGGAAGAAGAGAAGTCAGGATCAATTTATGATGATGTGAGATGGTCATCCTATTTTTATTCCTATTCTCATATCCTATTGATTCTTCTTCAGCAGTTACCTAGAGACAGCCTGTTCAGCTGGCTCTCTGAACTGTTTTTCTCGGCTGGTGATTTTACTAATATAATTGCATGAGAAGAAATAATCTTAACTTTTCCTCTCCCCACCCCCACTCCCCATTTTTTCCCTTGGATGATGTATCCTTTAGCTTGTAAGATTCAATGCAGAAAATGCAACAGGACTGGACATAATACAGGTAGTCCTTGACTTACAACAGTTGGTTTAGTGCAGGGGTGAAATACTACCGGTTCGGACCGGTTCGCACGAAACGGTAGTAAAATGGTACTGGTTCGGGCGAACTGGTAGTAAAAAAATGCTACCGGTTCAGGCAAACCGGTATTTCCAACAATCAGCTGTGCAATGATCAGCTGTGCCACGTGATCTAAATCTAAATCTAAATCTAAATCCAAATTCAAATTCAAATCCAAATCCAAATCCAAATCCAAATCCAAATCCAAATCCAAATCCAAATCCAAATAATCTAAATAATCTAAATCTAAATCTAAATCTAAATCTCTAAATCTAAATCTAAATAATCTAAATCTAAATAATCTAAATCTAAATCTAACTATCTAACTATCTATCTATCTATCTATCTAACTATCTAAATAATCTAAATCTAAATAATCTAAATCTAAAACTAAAACTAAATCTCTAAATCTAAATAATCTAAATATCTAAATATCTAAATATCTAAATATCTAAATATCTAAATATCTAAATATCTAAATATCTAAATATCTAAATCTAAATCTAAATCTAAATCTAAATCTAAATCATCTACATCTAAATATCTAAATCTAAATCTAAATCTAAATATCTAAATCTAAATCATGGGGCTCAGCTGTTCCTCCCCCCTGGCTGTTCTACTTACCTTTGCAGACTCAGAAAAAGCTTCTTAATCCTCCTTTTTCAACACTGCACGGTAGCGCCTGCAGTGCACAGGCATGCGAAGCTCATGTTTGGCTTGCACTGCACATGTGCATGTGCACGCAGCGAACCGGTAGCAAAGCGAACCGGTAGCAGACTTCAGAGCATTTCATCCTTGGTTTAGTGACCATCCAAAGTTATAATGGCACTGAAAAACCGGATGTATGACTGTTTCTTACACTTACGAGTGTTACAGCATCCCCATGGTCATGTCATCAAAATTCAGATGCTTGGAAACTGACTCATATTTATGACTGCTGTAGTGTCCCAAGGGTCATGCGATTGGCTTTTGCGACTTCTGACAAGGAAAAAAGTCAATGTGGAAGCCATATTCGCTTAACAATCATGTCCCTAACTTAAGAACTGCAATGATTCGCTTAACATCTGGGGCAAGAAAGGTCATAAAACGGGGCAAAATGTTAAACAAATGTCTCACTGAATGACAGAAATGTCTGTAAGTCAAGGACCACCGGTAACCTGTTCTAAGAATTTTGGGGATTAGAAAGCAAGGTTTCAAGCAAATCAAAAACCATTTGGCAATTTGAAGAGCTCGTGAAGATATCATCATCTTGTTCAAGTTGATCCTTTTTCTTCTTTTGACAGCTATTTTTTTTCTCTGAATGTTTGACATGAAATAATACTCGATTGGAATATTCAATATTTTATTTGACATGGCATGTTTCACAACGAACATGTCACAGTGTTTCGTGGTGGTTGATTTGACTTCAATTCCTGGTGTCTTAATGGACAGTGGCTAAGACTCTGAGCTTGTCGATCAAAAGGTCGGCAGTTCAGCTGTTCGAATCCCTAGTGCCGTGTAATGGGGTGAGCTCCCGTTACTTGTCGCAGCTTCTGCCAACCTAGCAATTCGAAAGCACGTAAAAAACGCAAGTAGAAAAACAGGGACCACCTTTGATGGCGTTCTGTGTGCCTTTGGCATTGAGTCATGCTCATCACATGACCACGGAGACGTCTTCGGACAGCGCTGGCTCTCTGGCTTTGAAATGGAGATGAGCACCGCCCCCTAGAGTCAGGAATGACTAGCACATATGTGCTAGGGGATCCTTTACGTTTACCTTAATGGACACATTAAGTCAATGAGACACAAAGTCAATGAGGAACCCGGATTCACTTAACAACCATGTTACTAACTTAACAACTGCAGTGCTTCACCTAACAGCGGTGGCAAGAAAGGTCGTGAAATGGGGGCAAAACTCACTTAACAACGGTCTCACTTAGCAAGAGAATTTTTGGGCTCAGTCAGGGCCCTAATCTGAGGACTACCTATGCTTGTAATGCAGCAGGAAAAAAAGGAATTTCCTATATATGCAGGTTGGTATAAAAGAGAAGGTATGATTTGATGGAGGCCATAGAGCAGGGGTGTCAGCGTTCCAGAAAAAGCCAATTCCAATTAAAAACTCCAAGACAGGCATTTTCTCAAAGTTCCATTTATTAGAGTAGGAATACTGGCACGTCTGGGAAAACCCAAATCTGAGAGTTCCGGGTTTTCCCTCAGTAAGTCAAAACCCCCAAATCCATCCTCTGCACCCATCAGTCCATCACATGGTCCAATCACCATCCGTCCCATCTCGAGACATCGCTCCAACCACTCCTTCTCCAGATGCAGGACTGTCCTGACCAGTGGTGGGTTCCTCCCGGTTCATCCCGGTTCCGCTGAGCCTGTAGCGGTGACGATATGACATCACCGAATCGGTTCTGCCCCCCCTGCCCCCCATCCCCCACGTTATTCTTATCTTTTATTTGGCCCCACCCCCAATCTATTGCTGCCTCCTGAATCCCAGCTGATGACTAGAGGGAAAAAAACTGTTTAAACTCTTGCTGTGGGGCTTCAAAGGGCCGCCCTACAGCTGATCAGTGTTAAAAGAAAACAAATGAGTAGACCGGTGCCTGCAAAAATACATGAGTAGATCAGTACAGCTCTGCAAGCAGTTAAAAGCCTGGTACTGGTAGACCAGTACCTCTGCTAAATCGTAAAGAATTGTCACATGACCATCAAGCCACGCCCACAAACCCGGTAGTAAAAAAATTTAGAACCCACCCCTGGTCCTGACCTTGACCGAAAAAAAGAATGCTATTTTGTCTAACTACATTCCCTCTACTAAATCCCACCCCCACTCCTACTTTCCCACACACGAGAAGGTGGCAGCCTGGAAGCTTCCGGTGCTAATATGGCTTCCACAGCTGACAGGGGGTGTCAAACTCAATTTCATTGAGGGCCACATCAGGGTTCTGTTTGACCTCGGAGGGGAGGGGCCGGGGGGGCATGGCCACCTCGACGTCACTCATGTAAGGGGCACCTGTGGTGGCCCGAGCACTCTGCCAGCAAAAACGGGCTCCCGAGCTCTGTTTTTGGCTGCGATGGCCTCCTGCAACCCTCTGCCAGCGAAAACAGAGCTCGGGAGGGCTGCCTGGGGCCCTCACAACCCTCTGCCAACGAAAACGGAGCCCACAGTCCTCCTGAACTCCAATTTTGCTGACAGAGGCACCATGGGCTGACCCTTTGCTGTTTCCCGGGCAGCCCCGCAGGCCAGATGTAAGCACCCTGCTGGCTGGATTTGGCCCCGGGGCCTTGAGTTCGACACCCCTGCCATATAGCAATTCCTAGGTTTTGGCAAACTTGTACAATAATGTGACTATACCAGCGGCAAACGAAGAAGGAGTACTATTCTTTTTAAAATGTGAAAGGCAAACAGTTTAGACTGTGTATATACCAAAGTCACATCTCTGCACGTTGGCAGCATGCCCTGCTCTGCGTGCTTGAGGGTGCAACCTTAGTACTTGGCATGTTCATTAAAAAATCATTGCAGGTTTATTTATTATTAAATATATCTTACCCATAGGCTATTGCATCCACTACCACTACTCGGCTTTCTCTCCAGATTATAAGAAAAAAAATAATACAATTTCAGGTGAATAAAATAAAACTCGATGTGGATCAGAGAAAATGAGTGGAAAAGTTTGGGTGGGGGCATACACATCCCCCACCCCCCAAAGAAGAACATAGAATAATAGGGTTGGAAAGGACTTTGGAGGTCTTCTAATTCAGAAGATCTTATGTCATTCTGGATGAATGGTTATCTAGCATCTTCTTGAACACTTCCAGTAATGAAGCATCCACAATTCTGAGAGGCAAGTTGTTCCATTGATTAATTGGATTCATTGTCAGAAAATTTCTCCTTCGTTCCAAGTTGGAGCTCTCTTTAATGATCTTCCTCCTGTTATTTCGTGTCCCGCCTTCTGATTCTATGGAGACACAGACTGCTATCATGTCTGTCTATCTGTCTGTCTGTCTGTCTGTCTATTTAATCAGAGGTGGTATTCAGCTGGTTCAGACAGATTCGCCCGAACCGGTAGCAGAAATCGCCCTGGCTCTATGCCTCCTATTTTGAGGCTGGGCGCATGCACGGAAGGCGTGTGTGCGAGCAAAGCACGTGCATGGAAGGCTGGGCACATGCATGGAAGGCGTGCATGCACATGAAGCGGGCATGCATGCGTGGGGTGAACCGGTGGTAAGGAAATGTGAAACCCACCGCTGTATTTAATGTCTTTCTATACTAAACGGGATTATTCTTTTATTGATTTATAATGTTAGGAGACCTCCAAGGTCCCTTCCGAGTCAGTTATCCTGCTGACTAAACTATCAGGTGGTCCCTGTTTTTCTACTTGGATTTTTTCGTGCTTTCAAACTGCTAGGTTGGCAGAAGCTGGGACAAGTAATGGGAGCTCCCCCTGTTACGCGACACTAGGGATTCGAACTGCTGAACTGCCAACCTTTTGATTGACAAGCTCAGTGTCTTAGCCACTGAGCCACTGTGTCCCTTATATATAAGATAGATAGATAGATAGATAGATAGATAGATAGATAGATAGATAGATAGATAGATAGATGATAAATAGATAGATAGACAGATATAGATATAGATATAGATATAGATATAGATATAGATATAGATATAGATAGATAGATATAGATAGATAGATATAGATAGATAGATGATATAGATATAGATATAGATAGATAGATATAGATAGATAGATAGATAGATAGATAGATAGACAGATAAATAGATAGATAAATAGATAGATATTATATAGATATATTGTAGATATATACGGTGCTACAAATTGCTAAGGCCAGCGAAGTAAGTGAAATGTCATCAGAAACAGACTGTGATGTATTTTGATGGTGCAAAGCAAGAGTGCTTTGATGGTCATCCTGAATTGGTTGGGTCAGTTCAGGGCCTGAAGGCACTCTGTATAGATTGTCACCTGTAGTTCAGTAGTTCGGTCTCTTGACATAGTGCTGAATTGACTGGCAGCATGGGAAGGAAAGGCAGAAAAAAAAAATCATCCTAATATTTCATGGCATGCTATATTTGTATCACAGCTATTTCAACAAGAGGTTTACATTAGGTTGTGTTATTGAAAGAAATGCTTTTTCAAGCATATCAAGCATTAATTGTAAGTCGTATACAGGTAAATCCTTGACTTCCAGCCATAGTTTGTTTATTTTTATTTATTTTTGTCAAGCATGTATTAGATAACAGATATAAGTATAAACATGATTATGAATACATGAAATACGAATAAATGGGGACATTAGGACAGGGATAGAAGGCACGCTGGTGCTCTTATGCATGTCCCTTACAGACCTCTTAGGAATGGGATGAGGTCAACAGTAGACAGTCTAAGGTTAAAGTTTTGGGGGTTTGGGGGAAGAAACCACAGAGTCTGGTAGTGCATTCCAGGCATTGACCACTCTGTTGCTGAAGTCGTATTTTCTGCAATCGAATTTGGAATGATTTACCTTAAGTTTGTATCTATTGTGTGCTCGTGTAGTATTGTGGTTGAAGTTGAAGTAGTCATTGACAGGAAGGACATTGTGGCAGATAATTTTGTGTACTACACTTAGGTCAGACCAAAGGCGGCGTAGTTCTAAGTTGTCAAAGTCCAAAATTTCAAGCCTGGTAGCATAAGGGATTCTGTTGTGAGCAGAGGAGTGGAGGATTCTTCTCGTGAAATACATCTGGACTCGCTCAATTGTATTAATGTCCAATATGCAGTGTGGGTTCCAGACGGATGAGCTGTATTTGAGAATTGGTTTAGCAAAAATTCTAGTTGGTCTAGTTGTGACCGGAACTCCCATCATTAGACAATGCAGTTGTTTAGAATAGAATAGAATAGAATAGAATAGAATAGAATAGAATAGAATAGAATAGAATAGAATAGAATAGAATAGGAGTTCTTTATTGGCCAAGTGTGATTGGACACACAAGGAATTTGTCTTTGGTGCATACGCTCTCAGTGTACATAAAAAGAAAAGATACATTCATCAAGAATCATAAGGTACAACACTTAATGATAGTCATAGGGTACAAATAGCAATCAGGAAACAATATAAATATAAATTGTGAGGATATCAGCAACAAGGTTACAGTCATACAGTCATAAGTGGGAGGAGATGGGTGATAGGAACGATGAGAAGACTAATAGTAATGCAGACTTAGTAAATAGTTTGCCAGTGTTGAGGGAATTATTTGTTTAGCAGAGTGATGGCCTTTGGGAAAAAAACTGTCCTTGTGTCTAGTTGTTCTGGTGTGCAGTGCTCTATAGCGTCGTTTTGAGGGTAGGAGTTGAAACAGTTTTTGTCCAGGATGCGAGGAGTCTGTAAATATTTTCCCAGCCCTCTTTTTGACTCGTGCAGTAGACAGGTCCTCAATGGAAGGCAGGTTGGTAGCCATTGTTTTTTCTGCAGTTCTAATTATCCTCTGAAGTCTGTGTCTGTCTTGTTGGGTTGCAGAACCAAACCAGACAGTTATGGAGGTGCAGATGACAGACTCAATAATTCCTCTGTAGAACTGGATCAGCAGCTCCTTGGGCAGTTTGAGCTTCCTGAGTTGGCTCAGAAAGAACATTCTTCATTGTGCTTTTTTGATGACGTTTTTGATGTTAGTGAGTCACACCCAATTTTATAACCTTTTTGCTGAAGTCATTGAGCAAGTCACACAGCCATTAAGTGAATCTGACTTTTGCCATTGACTTTGCTTTTTGGCAAATCTCTGGAAAAGTCACAAATGACAATCATGTGACCTTAGTATATTGCAACTGTTCTAAATAAATGCTGGTTGCAAAGCACCTGAATTTTGATCATGTGAGTGTGAGGATGCTGCAACAGTCATAAATGTAAGGATAATTGTAAATTGCCTTTTTTCAGTCTGCTGTAACTTTCTTTTCTTTTTAACAGTTTATTTATATATTTTCACAATACATACATAAGTGCTTAGTGAACAGCGTATTGTCTGGATCAATTTATTTTTATACAAATAAAAATAAACTCCTAATTTCTATTTCTGCTATCCAACCATGTATAAAGAAGTCCCATGTTTGAAAATACTCCGTATCTTCTTTTTCTTTTATTTTTAGTGTCAGTCTGTCCATTTCTGCACAATTACATCATCCTCTGTAGGTGTTTCCTCATTTTTCCAGTACTGTGCAAATACAATTCTTGCTACTGTCAAGACATGTAATATTAATTATTTTATTGTTAGTTGCGAAGTTGTGTCCGACCCATCGTGACCCCATGGACAATGTTCCTCCAGGCCTTCCTGTCCTCTACCATCCTCTGGAGTACATTTAAGCTCACACCAACTGCTTCAGTGACTCCATCCAGCCACCTCGTTCTCTGCCGTCCCCTTCTTCTTTTGCCCTCAATCGTTCCCAACATTAGGCTCTTCCCCAATGACTCCTTCCTTCCCATTAGGTGGCCAAAGTATTTGAGTTTCATCTTCAGGATCTGGCCTTCTAAAGAGCAATCAGGATTGATCTCCTCTAGGACTGACCGATTTGATGGCCTTGCAGTCCAGGGGACTCACAGGAGTCTTCTCCAGCACCAGAGTTCAAAGGCCTCCATTCTTTGGCGTTCAGCCTTTCTTATGGTCCAACTTTCACAGCCAGACATTGCAACTGGGAAAACCATAGCCTTGACTATACGCACTTTTGTTGGCAGGGTGATGTCTCTGCTTTTTAGAATGCTGTCTAGATTTGCTATTGCTTTCCTCCCCAGGAGCAAGCGTCTTTTAATTTCTTGGCTGTAGTCCCCATCTGCGGTGGTCTTGGAGCCCAGGAAAATAAAATCTGTCACTACCTCCATTTCTTCCCCATCTATTTGCCAGGAATATTAAGTATAAGTTCCCTTTATCATACTTTATCAAGTTGTAACTTTCAACGGTCATTAAACAAATGGTCATAAGGACCAGCTTATAGGTAAAAGTTTAATCAACGCCAATGTCAAATTGTAAGTGTAGATTTCTTCCACATCATGTATTTTCCTGTTGAGACTGTGCGTGTATCTTGCTATTCGAGTAAGCCAAAAGAATTCAGTTCTGTTTTCTTTTCCATGGTTTAAAAAAATTGCAAGTCTGCACCAAAACAGATCTGAAGAAACGTTTCCTTCTGAAAATGCAAGGGGTTTGCAGCCTCACTTTCATAGTTCCACCTCGATGTCTTTCTAACTTTTCCTCCTGGTGAATTTTAATACTTCTTGGTGACTCACTGCCTACTTTTCAAATAACCGTAACGTTTGAAAGAGCTGCACTTTTAAAAAACTCACTACAAAGCAAGAACATCTTATTTCAGAATCTAATTCAATTACGAATCCCTCATCATTCATGGATGATTACGGTGCAAATTGTGGGTGTCCGTCTTATGACAAGCACGCGAGTCAGGTGTGTTTGCTGCTGGAATTCCGCTTTCCACCACTGCCATATATTTTCCTAGACCACTCAAGGATGGAGCTGCCTGCCCAAGGTATAACAAGTTGCTTAGTATTTATGGTGCATCTGATAGAGCAAATATCTCCTTCAAGGAGACACACATATATCACTTGAACTTTAGCACATATTACATTGTCCTAATGGAAAACTGTTATAGCTGAATGATTTTTTTTTCTTTTTTTTGCTTTTTTCTTTCCTTTTTGTACTCCCTCATATTGGAACATGGCTTTTTTTGAAATGTGCTCATTTATGTTTTATTGGAACATGAACTTTGGGTTTATTTCTCACCAACATTCTGCCCTTACAAAAGAAATCTCATTTTCTCCGGGAAAGAGACAGAGCAAGGGGACGACATCAATAAAGTCAGTTTTGAAATAAGAACGAAATTCCTATTTGGGGGCCTTCGTTTTGAAAATGTGCCGTGACAAAATAAAACTTCACTCTCTTCCATCTCATGGTTGGCCAGGTGGAGGAAGGCCTCGGCAGGCAAGGTTGGTCCTAGGCAAGGCCTGGAGGATGACCCATTCACTGGTGGGATTCAAATAATTTAACAACCAGTTCTCTGCTCTAATGGCTGGGTGGGCGTGGCCAGGGAGTGTGACAGGGAGCACTCAGCCTCCTGCATCCCCCTGGGAGCAAAAACAGGCCACGGAGGGGGTGCACCCCCCTGTGGCCCATTTTTTATTTTTTATTGATTTATTGTTATTTATTTTATTTTGTTGAGTACATATTAGATAATATTTATAAGTCTAAGCATGAATTGAATACATAAAATGAATACAATTAAAGGGAACATTAGGACAGGGATGGAAGGCATGCTGATGCTCTTATGCACGCTCCTTACAGACCTCTTAGGAATGGGGTGAGGTCAACAGTAGACAGTTTTAGGTTAAAGCTTTGGGGGTTTGGGGATGAGACCACAGAGTCTGGTAGTGCATTCCAGGCATTGACCACTCTGTTACTGAAGTCATATTTTCTGCAATCGAGTTTGGAGTGGTTTACCTTGAGTTTTTATCTATTGTGTGCTCGTGTATTGTTGTGGTTGAAGCTGAAGTACTCATTGACAGGTAGGACATTGTAGCAGATGATTTTGTGAGCTATGTTTAGGTCAGACCGAAGGCGACGTAGTTCTAAATTTTCTAAACCCAGAATTTCAAGTCTGATGGCATAGGGTATTTTGTTACGAGCAGAGGAGTGGAGGACTCATCTTGTGAAATATTTCTGGATGCGCTCAATTGTATTAATGTCCGATATGCAGTGCGGGTTCCAGACAGATGAGCTGCATTCGAGAATTGGTCTAGCAAATGTTTTGTATGCTCTGGTTAGTAGTGTAATATTACCGGAGAAGAAGCTACGCAAGATTAGGTTTACAACCCTTAATGCATTTTTGGTGATGTTGTTACAGTGGGCTTTGGCACTTAGATCATTTGATATGAGTGAAAATGGGCCACAGAGTGGGAGTGCCACCCTCCCGCAGCCCATTTTGGGCCTAGGAGGCCTCCCTGCACTTAACTAGGAGCCAAAATGGAGTGCGCGGGGACTCCTGGAAGGAGCAGGGTGGGAATGGGCGGAACCAGCCAGCAATTTAACTACTGGTTTACCCGAACTGGCCCGAACCAGCTGAAACCAAAGGACTGTGTGTTTAACACAATTTATCTGTGTGGCTCTCAGAACACGTCTTGGGGCATCACAGAAAGTGTACCGTGCAAGGATATGAGTGACAGTTTCCACCTCCTTGGAACTACAAGAACGAAGATCAGTACTGTTGCAATATTTTCAGGATCAGACTCAATAAAGATAATAGAAGTTAAAGATTTAAATATATTTCTCTTTAATCATAATAGGCATTCTATATTCGCTGAATATTCAAGATAGAAGCAAGGAAAATGGGGAGGATAGCTCCTTTTATATACAAGGGGCGGAGCCAGGAATGGGAGTGGTAAATTATGAATACATTAAAGTCCAAGGAATAAGTTAACCCCTGATGTTTCATATATACATTATTTACACATTAGAGAATAAGGCATTTACATCTGACAAATCCCCCTCTAAATGCCGGTTCGATATACAACACCAGTTACATTCAGATTCAGGACAATATAATACATATAATTTAGAAGTTAAATATTTGTGTTGTTTAGAAGGTAAGGGTTTTGTTAATATGTCAGCTAATTGTTCAGAAGTATCACAATGTATTGCTTTGATGAATCCGTCTTGAGATAGTTGTCTCACGTGCTTAAATTTTATATCAATATGCCTGGACCTTTGTCCAATTGCATCGGATCTAGAAATTCCAATGGCCGCTTTATTGTCTTCATGCATAATAAATGGTAAAGTAGGTTTCTTCCAAACATCTGTGATCAAATCATTGAACCATACAAGGTTATTTGCAGCTTTAGACAAGCAAACATATTCCGCTTCTGTGGTAGAGGTGGCTACCAGTTCTTGTTTACCAGTATACCAGTAAACTGGACAATCGTTCAATAGAAAAACATAACCAGAGGTACTCTTTCTGCATGATGTATCACCAGCCCAATCTGCATCAGCATAACAAGTAATTTTTGGTTCTTTGTCATTATTGGGTTCCAATATTAAACAAAAATCTAATGTACTTTTCAGATATCTTAAAATTCTTTTGACAGCTTCCCAATGATACAAGGTTGGTTTGCTAACATATCTTGACAATAAATTGAGAGGTAATGCAATATCTGGCCTAGTCCAATTAGATATATAAAGGAGTGAACCTATAACTGATCTGTAAAATGTGTTGTCTTTAAACTCAGGGGAAGATTCATCATTGTTTCTAAGAAAATCAGTTTGCATAGGTGTGTCACATGTTTTGGCATTATTTAAGTTACATTTGTTTAGGAGTTCAATGATTTTATCTTTCTGAGTAAGTTTGAATCCCCTTTTTGTTTTGTTAATTTGTACACCAAGGTATTTATTCACTCTACCTAGTGATTTCAATGAGAAGTGTTCGTTTAACCTA
This sequence comes from Pituophis catenifer annectens, assembly GCF_029215685.1. Taxonomy (NCBI): domain Eukaryota; kingdom Metazoa; phylum Chordata; class Lepidosauria; order Squamata; family Colubridae; genus Pituophis; species Pituophis catenifer. The sequence continues at coordinate 8,027,710 of NW_027256896.1, read as the reverse complement.
TTTACAAAGATTTCCCTGCTCTCTTTATGCTTTCCAATATATAAAATATCATCCACATAAATTAATACAAATTCAATATGATCATTACTCTTTTTTACAAAGAAACAGTTATCAGCAGTGGTGGCGTTGAAATCCATGGTCTTTAGTACTTTTACCAAACAATCGTACCATCTTTTGCCAGATTGCTTCAATCCGTACAGACTCTTATTTAGTAACCAAATTTCGTTCTTATTAGTGTATTGACTGTGTGGTGCTCTTACATATATTTCCTTATCTAATTTTGCATGTAAGTATGCAGTCTGTATGTCATATTGAAACACGTCTAGATTGAGTGCAGATGCTACTACAAGAGCTGTTTTGACACTCTCTGTTCTCACTGTGGGTGAATATGTGTCAGTATAGTCTTCTGGATATTTTTGTGCATAACCTTGTGCAACTAGTCTGGCCTTGTATAAGGTATTACCTCCTTCTAAATTCTTAATTTTATAAATCCACCTGGTACCTATAATTGTTTTATCCTTAGGTGCGATCGCAGGTGTGAATACATTTAATCCTTGTAAACTTTCCATTTCTTTTTCCATAGCTAGTTCCCATTTTTCTCTTTCTTCACGGGGAAGTTTCAATACTTCCTCATATGTATTAGGTGTTATTTGTTCTCCATCCATATGCATAATATAATCTTTGTATTTATTTGGTATTTGGTTTCTATTATTTCTAATATTTCTTTCAGGTTTGCTATGGTTGTCATGCAAATATCTGGCTTCCTTTTTTGTTAATGTGTCTGTCTTTATTTTATGCTGACTATTTGTCCAAGTTTTGGTTTTGTTCTTACTTTTGTTAATATTTTGATTTTCTGTTGTTCCTTCCTCGCAAGATATATTATCTTTGCTTTTTTTAGGAAAAATTTCATTAAGGTGCAACTTAGACCAATTGGCCTGCTCATGAAACACAGCTGTTCTGGATACTATAAATTTGTTATTATTATCGATGAATCTGTACCCTTTGGTTCCAGTTTCGTATCCCATGAATCTTAATCTCCTGGATACGTTTTCTCCCTTTCTCCTCAATTGTTTAGGTATGTGCACGTCTGCAGTAACTCCAAATATGTGCATGTGTGCTAATTTAGGTTTTCTATTGTACATCACCTCATATGGTGTCTTATTCACAATACTGGACCATGTTCTATTTTGAGTGTAATTTGAATAATGTAAGGCTTCTGACCAAAATTGTTTGCCTAAACCAGCATCCTCTAATGTGCATCTAATCATGGTTTGTAGTGTGGAGTTCTTTCTCTCTGCAATCCCATTTTGAAAGGCAGAAAATGGATTGGACGTGAAATGTAGCATCCCTCTATCCTTTAACCATTGGGAGAATTCTTTAGACATGAATTCACATCCCCTATCTGTCATAATTTGTTTTATTCTGATATTATGTTGTGTTTCTATGCGTTTGTAGAATTCCTTAAATTTCTGAAAGGTTTCATCCTTGTGCTTTAATGTGTAAACAAAACCATAGCGACTGTAATCATCCACTATTGTTAGGAAGTAACGTTTTCTATAGGTAATTGATGGAGTTAATGGACCAACTAAGTCCATATGTACCAAATCAAAAATATTGTTAGTTGATCTGTTAGATTTTTTTGGTCTGGGACTGGTTTTTAGTTTGGTGGATTTACATACTGAGCATTCTAAATAATTTTCACAATTTTTTATTTTTACACCTTCTGCGTGCTCAGTCATTTTTTGTACTACAGGAAAGCTTGCATGTCCTAACTTCCTATGTAAGATGTGAGCACACTCATCATGAATTGGTTTACCTATTTTTGGTTTCTTCTCATTGTGTGTATTTTTGTTATCATGAGTTATTTTACATTCATCATTGTCACTGTTACTGACATTTTCATCATCTGCTTCAATACAATCTTCCATATTTGAATCAATGTTATGTAACCATCTTTCTTTGGTTATCAGATAGGGTAGACCCCCTTTTATCATCACAGTGCCTACATTTGTTTTGTTCTTTTCTATAGTTGCTTTCCCCTTTGAGAAAACTATATTGATGTCAGATTCTCTGCTTAGTTTTATAGCACTTAGTATGTTGTGAGGTATTTCTGGGATTAATAATACCCCCTCTATTTTCCCTAAACCAGGCAAGGTCACATTTCCTCTACCTAATACTTGAACCTTTTCTTGATTAGCTACCTTTATCACAAACTTATCTTCTGTAAATGAAGATAATATACTTTTGTTGTTAGTGGTGTGATTTGTTGCACCAGAATCAATAAGCCAATTATTGTTCTCATCTTGTTGTGTTTTGGTGCTGTCTTGTTTATTTAGCCCATTTAGTGACCCAGATTTTCTCTCTTTTGAATTTTCTCTACCCCCTCTACTTTCTCTGTAGTTTGGTGGACTTCTATATTTGTGTCTATCTGTGGAAGATTGTCTGTAATTGTATTTGCTCCTATATTCTGGCCTATGTCTCTCCCTTGGGACTTTGGGACAGTCTCTTCTACTGTGTTCCCTGGATCCACAATTGTGGCATCTAAAGGCCTCATTATATTTATCTTGAAAGACTACTTTCCTAAAAGATTTGTGTTCTGTTTGGATACTGGAACGATTTTTTCTTGAATTGTCTTCTGCTATCAATTTGTTAGATAGACTTTCTATTGATAAATATCCCAAATTAATGGTATCTAAGTGTGACATAAAGCTATCCCATGATGGATCAAGTGAATTGATAATAACACTTTTCATAGTTTGATCTGAAATCACTTCCCCCCTCAATTGCAGCTCAGCTCTTATTTTGTTTAGATTTATCAAATGTTCACTTATAGAAACCCCTGGTTTCACTCTAGAAGAAAAGAAATCCTTAGACATTCTTGTGGTTGTGGCTACGCTATCGCTGTGAAATAGATTAAACATGCATTGAATTATTTCTGATACAGTTAGGTTTGGTTTGATGCTATGATACATTGCAGGAGACACGCTAGAAATTATTATGAAAAATGCTCTATGATGTAAACAGTCTATTTTTAAAGTCCAAGGTCTTCTTGGAGGACTAGTTATAAAGAATAGTAAATTTTCTTTCATAAAAATAACCTGAAGCTGTTGGTACCACTCTTGTAAATTAATGCCATCAACTCTAAGTTTTGGGAAGTCACTGGGTAAGTTCCCCACATTATTTTGTCCATTACTTACAACCTGAGGCAGTCCGTGGTCTCTCAAGTGCAGGAAATTACAGAACGGCATTGGGATGCTTGTAACGAGTCTGCGCGGTTCTCTGGCCAGTTCAAGTCTTTCGGGGCCGTCTACGTAGTTTTGCACATGCGCGTTGCTCATTTCTTCTTTGGCGCCGTTGTGGAAGGTTCTCTCCATTTCAGCTCTCTCGATCTGCTCCTCTTCAGATGAGTCGGTCTCTGGCTCGGTTTTTGGGGCTTTGGTGATGGCGGCGGTTCTTCTCTTTCTCTTGTGTGTGCTGGCACTCGATTCTGTCTGCGGTGTAGGACGGAATCGGCATGGCTCTCTGGGCTCGGGTGTCGTCGTTTTCGAAGTCAGGATGGGAGCGTGCAGGTCTTGAGTTGTCGGTTTGATTGCTTGCTTCTTCGTTGATGTCTTAGAAATTTTCAATCTTGGCCCAAAAGCAGCAAAAAGTGTTTTCATTGCTGACTTTACTTGAGACTTTGTTAAATCGTCTTCACTTTCTGATTTTGGTTCATCTGAAGAGTTTGAGACTTCTTTTTCACTTTCTTTGTCTGATAGCGTTTTTCGCGCCAGAAATTTTGAACTGAGCGTTTTGATTGGCTCTGCTTCACTCTCTTTTGAAGTTCGTTGAAACCAAGATGGCTGCCGTTCAAAATTTCGCGCGGGGTCACATCTTTTCTTTTTTACAACTATTTTCTCAGTAGTCATTTCACTCACAGTTTTTTGATCTTTGGGTTTTTCTTTAATGATGTTTTTCTCTCTCGCTGCTCCGCTGTTCCTCAGCATCTCCTGGAGGTCCGCGATGAGGCTTTCATCATTCTTTTGGCTTTTTAGTATTTTTAATATCTCTGACCTGAGTTCGTTATTTTCTATCTCGATTTCTTCCTGGTCGTTATTTTCACTCATCAGTTCTTCTTCTTCAGTGGTGTATTCTTCGGATTCTCTCGAAATCGCATTAGTGGATTCGTTGATCATCTCTTGATCAGTTTCTATTTCTTTGCTGTAGGCCCTGGTGTTGGGCCTATCTTTCTTGGACATTTTTAATTACTTATTGAGTCAATTAACCATCCTCTGCTACCAGCTTGTTGCAATATTTTCAGGATCAGACTCAATAAAGATAATAGAAGTTAAAGATTTAAATATATTTCTCTTTAATCATAATAGGCATTCTATATTCGCTGAATATTCAAGATAGAAGCAAGGAAAATGGGGAGGATAGCTCCTTTTATATACAAGGGGCGGAGCCAGGAATGGGAGTGGTAAATTATGAATACATTAAAGTCCAAGGAATAAGTTAACCCCTGATGTTTCATATATACATTATTTACACATTAGAGAATAAGGCATTTACATCTGACAAGTACAAGATAAACTAATAAAAATAGATTACCTGTTTTTATTAGAACAAACCGTAAAATTAACTTGGCTTATCCATCAGTTGGCTTGTATGTTACTATTAACATAGCAGAATGTAGACTAACATTTAGGCCAGCAAAATCGGTGATGTCTCTGAGTACACAATGCAAACAAAATTTGACCAGAATCACTAGGATATAAACTTAAATGTGAGGATATCAGCTCTGACTGTGGGCATTAATTAATGTGATTAAATATGTTGAATTATTTCACTAGACTTATTAAGGCATGGGCAAAACCTTACACCAAATAGGATATCTTTGTGTTTCTCTCTAAGGCTACAGAAGGGTTGGCGGGAGTCAAGTCAAACCAAGGAGAATTTATATTTAGGCAATATACAATAGTGGCCAAAATTGTGGAAACCTTTTGGGAAAAGTGTATTTTTGAGATTTGATGGCTAATAACACCACTTTTGGGGGGGAGTTTCAAGATAATCCTATTTCACTGCTGGAATGGCCTGGGAATAGCCCAGACCTTCACCCAACTGAAAATCTATGGAGCCGACTAAAGAAACTTGTTAGTCAGAAGCAACCTGGCAATAAAACCCCTAAAATAGAAGCAATCATTCAATCTTGGTTTCACATGATAACAGTTGCAGAACTAAAAGACTTGGTTCTCTCCATGGGAAGATGTTGTAAGGCGTAATTTATGCCAAAAGTTACCCAATTAAGGATTAACTGACATGGTAATAATTTTTGTAGATCTCGTTTTTTCTATGGTGATAATTTTTGTAGATCTCGTTTTTCCTACGTGTTTCGCTTTTCTTCCTTATACTGTAACTGCTATTCTAATAGCAAACCCTTCCTAAAAGTTATTGCATGACATTCTTGATTAAATTATCTTTCCATTGATATATAATTTTATGGTACTAGTCAAAAAAAAGAGGTGTTATTAGCTAGTTTCAGAAAATACACTTTTCCCAAAAGGTTTCCACAATTTCGGCCACTACTGTAAGAGGCTAAATCAAAAAATTGACTCAAGGGATGGTCAGTTAAGCTGGTCATTGCCCAGGGATGATCCAGCTTGAGACAAATAATTGTCTTGAGGGAAAGATCTAAACCTAGAAGTATGACTCATTGCATAGCAGGCTTTTTACTGCATTAAGGGATACTCTTAACCTCTTGTTTTGGTAATCCATCATGGCGAATGGCATGGCTCAAATTGCAGCTTTCTGACTGTAGCCGCTGCATCAGAACACTGTGATCATATAAAGCAGGGCTCAATATTTCAGTGGATGTTTCTGCAAAAAAAAAAAAAAATGGCTGATATATCATAAAATGTTCAAATCCCGTGATTTGTTATATATAGTTTTTGAGGTCTTTCCATTCCGTCGAGACATCATGCTATTAAGGTATCACAAATACCTGTAGAGGTGGATGGAGGCAGCCTTGAAGTGCTACAACTGTTAGGAAGATGTTATTATGGTTTGTCACACAGTCAGCCAGATGTTTGGCATTTTTATTCATCTATTGAGTCCTTACTGAGGACCAGGGATAGGCAGATGTTGCTGTTTGATGGTGTTCAAAGTATCCTCACAGGATGTAAGCTGTTGCAAGTTAAGGCTCCCCCCAGAGATACGGAGGATCCCGGATCTGCGCACCTTCCGCCACGCTCTTTTTATTCCACCAGGCGGGCCTGGCCTAACTTTCTCCCTCTTTTTAAACAATTTTAATAATTTTAATATTTTTAATACTCAAAGTTTAAATTTGTTTTAAATTGATTGGGGTTTTAATTTGTCTGGGCCAAACTATTTAATTCGATTTTATTTCTGCTTTTTAAATTTTGTATATATGTATTTTATTGTTGGCTGTTCACTGCCCTGAGTCCTTCGGGAGAAAGGCGGTATACAAATTAAATAAAAGTATAAAGTATAAGGCTGCCTTTTGCAATTGACTGATGGGGATTTTGTCAATGCCGATGGCATTCAAGTGGTGCTCCAGATATTTTGGGATTGCGCTAAAGGCACCTATTGTTATTGGTACAATCTTTGCTTTGTTTTGCAACAGTCTATTCCAGGTCTTTGTATTTTGTTATTTTCTCCAGTTCTTCCTCTTCGGTTTTGCTGCCTCCAGGTACTGCCACATTCACCATTTAAACTTTTATTTTCTTACTTAAGTCTGGGGTTTTATGTGCCAAGTACTCATCTATTTGAATTTTGCACTACCCTACCTTACTCTACTGTACCCTACCGTATCCTACTCTACCCTACTCTACCCTACCCTACCCTACCCTACCCTACTCTACTCTACTCTACTCTACTCTACTCTAGTCTTCATTCCAATATTCTATTCTATTCTATTCTATTCTATTCTATTCTATTCTATTCTACTCTACTCTACTCTACTCTACTCTACTCTACTCTACTCTACTCTACTCTACTCTACTCTATTCTCCTCTTGAAAAAAGCACCTTTGGGACAACCATTCATTTAGTGACTATTCAAACTTACAACAGCACTGAAAAAAAGAGACTTACAACCAGTTCTCCCACTCAAAACTGTCACAGAATCTCCATGATCACATGATCAAAATTCAGGCATTTGGGAACTGGCATTGATTTAATGACGGTTGCAGCATCCTGGGGCCATTTGTGATATTTCCAGAGAGCTTCTCACAAGCAAAGACAATGGTGGAAGCTGGATTTGCTTAATGTCTGTTTGATTCGCTTAACAATCCACCAATTTGCTTAACAATCCTGTAAAAAAGGGGACATAAAATCGGGCCCAACTCACTGTACAACCACTTTCTTTAGCCACAGAAATGCCGGTCCCAATTGTAGTCATAAATGGAGAACTTCCTGTATTTAGATTTCTTCTCTGGGGAGAGCTTCATGTTTGTTTCTTCTTTTCTGTTTTGGTTTTGTTGATTTGTCTGTATTTTTGTTGTATATAATTGTGCTAGGTAAACTTGCAAAGTCATATAAAATTAAAATCAAGTTTGAAGTAGGGTTTGTTAATTGCAGCATTTTGTTGTGGTTATTGTTTCCTAGGAGATTAATGAGGTGAATTATTGTAATATAATTAGGCTATCGTACGTCTAATCTCTTACATACCCTTGCGGTTTTCCGTTATTCAAGTATCACTTGAAGGTTAATTTCACTTAGCTAGTGTATATTTGACTTTGGTAAGACGCTTTCCATTGAAATATGTTTATAATTATATTTGAAAGTCATTAGTAGCAGCTTTGCCAAAATTACCGTAAACTTCACCAGTAGAGGTAAGGATATTGTAAATTACTTAATCTACAGAAGCTCGGAACGTGCCCATCAAGCTCAGAAGGACCATATGCTCTTCCTTGGATTGCAGCAGAGTTCGTGAATGCACCAAGGACGGAGGGCTGCAGAATTTGCTTTCGATTGTCCATCATGATGATCTACAGCAATGTTTGAAGAAAACCCAGCTTGAGAAGTCTGCGAATTCCATTAGACAACTGCAAACGATGTAATTTTATGTTTGTTAAATGACAAATCCAATAATCCCTTTGGCCATTTTCAAAAAGGTTTTTAATTTCACCTTTAAAAAGGGGAAGGGGAAAAAAAAATACTCTTGCACACCAGAAGTTAACCGAGTCCTCTTTACACAACCAGAGGCAAAGAACTTGAGCGAGTAGAATGCACGAGCTAGATTACATATTTGTGTGTGTGTGTGTGTGTGTGTGTGTGTGTGTGTGTGTGTGCCTGAGGTTTTTTTTAAAAATTATCTTTCCTCATTTTGAACAGCTGTGTATATTATTGATGCCACGAGGCACGATGAAACTGTATATTCATCGTGGTTTGCCTTCTTCTCTCCCAAAGCATCCAATCAACTATTATTGCCATGATATTAATTCTTCTCAATTCTCGATTCCTATTCTCTGTCCTCCAGGGCTGGCCCATGTTCCTCCCCAACCTCACTGTCCGACTCTGCTGCCAGCTCCACTGGCCGCTGGTGGGCCAGAAGTCAAGGGATGTAGTTTCTTTATTTGTATTTCTTTTTCCTGAAGTTTGCACATTTCTTTAGAATGTAGAAGTTGGGCTCAAACTGCTGGAGGGCAGGCCATGTCTGGCCGGCAATTCCAGCATTGTTAAGCCTCTGTGACATCACATCCTCCATGCTGTACTAACATGCACAGAATGAAGGAAGCTTGGATAGCTGCAGGAGTGGTATTCACTTACCTTCGCTACCGGTTCACAAATGAGAGTGCATGTGCCACCTCTGCGCATGCGCAGGGCCTTCCGCGCATGCGCAGAACATCAAAAACATGCATTAATGGGATGTGATGACGTCCAGACAGGTGAGCGGAGCCTCCCACAGCCGCCGCTACCGGTTTGCCCAAACCGGATAGAACTGGCTGAATACCACCACTAGATAGCTGTTATCTGTTTTCTATCAGGCAGTCTTTTTCAACCACATTGCAAGCCATGTGCTCATTTGATCAGATTAAGTATAAAAGAATAAAACAGGTTTAAACAGCCTGGCTGTTTCAAGAGAACTGGAATAATGTTCTTAAACTGAGTATCTCTGCAAAAAATTACAGCGCAGATTACACATGGATCACATTCCCTATTTCTCCTGATCCACAGGGGCAGCGAATATTCTGTCTGTGTATAAAATATTACTCTATTGGCCCTGTGAATTGCTTCCTTAAGTGCCCTCCTTTGTTTAGATGATCTGAAATGGAAAAGAGAGGGAACAGATTTCCTCCAGGGTGAATAACTCAGTTTCAAATTCCACTAGAGAGAGGCAATAACTTCCTGCAAATCTGTGTGGGTCTCACAAATGTTGCTGCTTGCACAAGGAAAGGAAAGGAAACCCATTCAAGAGAGAAGTCTCCAGAATATGGTTTTAATGCCGTGACAGCCCCTGAATCATGCTGTCCATCTGCCTGGACAATTTCCTCAAACTAAACCAAGACGGTATGATTTTCTGTACTTTTGAAGCAAGAAAATAGCAATAGAAATAGCATTTAGACATCTATACCACTTCACAGTCCTTTTACAGCCCTCTCTAAGTGACTTACAGAGTCAGCCTATTGCCCCCAACAATCTGGGTCCTCATTTTACCAACCTCGGAAGGATGGACGACTGAGTCAACATTGAGCCAATCAGAACTGAACTCTTGGCAGTGAGCAGAGTTAGCCTGCAATATTGCATTCTAAGCACTTCCCACCAGAAGAAGGAAGGAAGGAAGGAAGGAAAGAAGGAAGGAAGGAAGGAAGGAAGGAAGGAAGGAAGGAAGGAAGGAAGGAAGGAAGGAGGGCAAGCACTTAGATTTTATACACTCTCTGGGTGGTTTACAATATCAGAATATTGCTTGCAAAAATCTGGATCCTCATTTTGCCAACCTCGGAAAAATAGAAGGCTGAGTCAATTTTGAGTTGGTGAGAATCGAACTGCTGACAGTCAGCAGAATTAGCCTGCAATACTGAATTCTAATCACTGCAGCACCATGACCCCCGCAAAAATCTGAAATTACTGAAAAACAGAACAATTACCCAGTCAGTGAGTCTAAAATCCATCTTATCCTCTATTTTTTTTTTTTTATTGTCATGAGCAAAAAATGTGCCTCTTGGGAACTTATAAGGAGGCGATGTGGACACACAGTTCTATTGTCCCTCTGTCCCTGAAACTGGTATTTGGATAACCCTGCACTCAACCTCCGATAGACCCATCTTCCATAATCACATTCACTTATCCTTGGATGCCATCCAGATTAACAGTCACCACTATGTCTCCGGTGATTGAATTCCCTGATTTAATGATGTGCTGTGTGAAGAAATGCTTTAAAAAAAACGTTCTAAAATTCCTTTTATTGGGCTTTATTGGATGATCCAAGATCCTAATGCTTTAGGAGTGGAAAAAAACTACTTCTGGTCCCTTTTCTCCCTGTCATTACAAGTTTTAATTTGTCATTAAAAGTTTTCCAGGAGAGAGTAGACAACCATTTGTCGGGAATGGTGTAGGGCAGGGATGTCAAAGTTGCGGCCCACGAGCCGGATGCGTTATGTGCTGGCTCCGCCCCTGCCCGGTTTGGCAAAGGGGGAAAAAGTCCCGATACGTCATGTGATGACGCTGTGATTACACGAGTTTGATACCCCTGGTATAGGGTCTCCTGCTGTAGTAGTAGTAGTAGTAGTAGTAGTAGTAGTAGTAGTACCCTGTTTTCCCAAAAATAAGACATCCCCTGATAATAAGCCCAATCAAGCTTTTGAATATATGGCAATAAAGCCAAGCGCTTATTGCAGGGTTCAAAAAAATATAAGACAGGGTCTTATTTTCGGGGAAACACGGTAGTAGTAGTAGTAGTACCAGTAGTAGTCAAAAATTCAATTAAAGTTTTGGGAAAATTCCTGAAAAATTTGTATCATGTAATGTTAAACGTAGCCAGAACTCCAAGAGATTACAGTACCCATCTCTGCTTTAGTAAAAACAGTAGATACTACCTTGTTTTTAAAATCTACAGATGAAAGATTATTGCATAACCTTTTTTTTTTTTAATTTGATTTATATGCCGCCCTTCTCCAGAGACTCAGGGCGGCTTACAATGCGTTAAGCAATAGCCTTCATGCTTTTGTATATTTATACAAAGTCAGCTTATTGCCCCCACAAACTGGGTCCTCATTTCACCTACCTTAGAAAGGATGGAAGGCTGAGTCAACCTTGAGCCTGGCGAGATTCGAACCAGCAGAAATTGCAGGCAGCTGTGTTAATAACAGGGTGCACTAAACCACTGTACTATCAAGGCTCTTATAGAGCGATGATGGTACTATCAAGGCTGTACTATCAAGGCTCTTATAGAGCGGTGATGGCAAAGCCTATGACACATGTGCCCAAAGTGGCATGCGAAGCCATGTCGCCCGGTATGTGTGGTCTTGCCTGTTGGTCTTCCAGGTCTCTGGTGTGCATGTGCACATAATGATCAGCTGTCCTTTGCAAATGCAGCAGTGCCGAAAACCAGTGTGTGCATGCGCACCGATCAGCTGATTGTCGGGTATGCATGTGCGCCAGAACCCAGAATTTAAGTTTTTCCGGAGCGTGATCTGTTCGCACTTGTGGCAGTGCCAAAAACCAGTGTGCGCATGCACGCCGATCAGCTGATTGTTGGGTGTGCATGTGTGCCAGAACCCAGAAGTTCAGCTCTTCTAGAGCGTGATCCCTTCGCACACGTGGCAGTGCCAAAAGCCAGTGTGCGCATGCACACCTATCAGCTGATTGTTGGGTATGCATGTGCGCCAGAACCCAGAATTTAAGCTTTTCCGGAGCATGATCTGTTCGCACTTGTGGCAGTGCCGAAAGCCAGTATGCGCATGCACGCCGATCAGCTGATTGTTGGGTGTGCATGTGTGCCAGAACCCAGAAGTTCAGTTTTTCTGGAGCGTGATCCCTTCGCACACGCAGCAGTGCTGAAAGCCAGTGTGCTCATGCACGCCGATCAGCTGATTGTCAGGTGCACATGTGTGCCAGAACCCAAAAGTTTGGCTAAACCGGAGCGTGATCCCTTCACATGCATGGAAATGCTGAAAACCAGCCAGTGCATATATGCCGGCCCGTTGATCATCGAGCACACATGCGCACTGGGACCCAGTACTTTGGCTTTTCCGGGGCGCGGCCCTGATGAGCGCATGCGTGCAACGTTTCCACATGATTTTTCGCTGAAAATGTTCTCCATCACTGTTATAGAGCAAGAGCAGTTGAACTTTGAAGAGAGTTTGTCCCATGTACACAGGCAATGATCTTCGGTCTTATAGGTATGTCTTTCCCATCATTTATATTTCAAAGGGAACATCATATTCAATATCTGGAAGGGTCCTGAATGAAACATTTGGCCATCATAAATTTCAGGCTTAGAATGTATCCCCAAACCTCCATCCTTTAATTGGTCCAGCGTGAACTGTTAGGGGACAAAACCCCTTTAGCATTGCTCCTTTAGCATTAAAACAGATGATTCTGTTCAAAGCATTATTTGAACTAAGGTTTAAATGTTAAATTGCTATATTTCTAAAATTAAAAAAGATAAGATTTAAATTTAATAAAGTAATAATGGAATAAATTTAATGAGCGTAATGAAATATAAATATGTTTGAAATGTATTGTTAGTAGTGAGGATTTAGGGTAAGAACTGTTGTATTGTGAGTAATTAATTGAATTAAGAATTAACGTGGGTTAATAGAAGGGTAATTGTTTTGATTAAGTAAATATGTGTTATTTTTTTAAAGATAGTATTAGTTGAATATGTGATATAAGATTTAGAAATAAGTGCTATGGCAAAATAGTATAGATAAAACTTATATTTCCTCTTGCCAGGTTTTTCCTACGTAACCAAGGTTTTTCTGCAGCCTTGGTTACGTAGGAAAAAACCTCCATCCTTTAATTGGTCCAGGGTGAACTGTTAGGGGACAAAACCATGGTTTGCCCCTTTAGCATTGAAACAGATGATTGAGTGGAAAAGAATCAAAGCCTGCGGGTGGAAGAGAACCAATATGCTGTTGATCAAATCATTTCTGAAGGTTAATTTCATTTGGCTGGTGTACATTTGACTTTGGCAGGATGACTTATATTGGAATATGGTTTTTAATTACATTTGAAATTCATTAAGCGGCGTCTTTGCCAAAGTGATTGTGAAGCTCTGCCATTCTTGGCGGGGGTGGGGGGGTGTTGCAAAAAATAAAGCAGGAATGTTGAAATCCTGGGTTATCAGGGACCTCCAAAATTGCAGGCCACACGCAAAAGCAGAAGCAAGAAATAAAGCTAACTTTAGAAGTTAAAAACTAATTCTTCTTCTGTCCCAAAAGTGCTTTTTCAGGAAGAAATTGGACTTCCTTGTTTTTTCTTTTGAAGATGTTTCGCTTCTCATCCAAGAAGCTTCTTCAGCTCTGATAGGGTTAGGGGAAAAATTGCAGACTACAGGAACCAGGAGCACCACTCAGGTGACCCTGAGGACACAGATAAACCTCCAAGTGCTTCAAGGACCCTCTAAAAGGATGCAAATGACCAGCTGTTTGCAAGGAGTATCAATCCTTCCATTCCCCACCATCCTGTCAGAGTTGAAGAAGCTTCTTGGCTGAGAAGCGAAACATCTTCAAAAGAAAAAACCAGAAAATCCAGTTGCCTCCTGAAAAAAGCACCTTTGGGACAACCATGACCTGGATCAGAGGTGGGTTTCAGCAGGTTCTGACCAGTTCTGGAGAACTGGTAGCGGAAATTTTGAGTAGTTCAGAGAACCAGTAGTAAAAATTCTGAGTGGCCCCGCCCCCATCTATTCTCTCCCTCCCGAGTCCCAGCTGATCGGGAGGAAATGGGGATTTTGCAGTAACCTTCCCCTGGAGTGGGGTGGGAATGGAGATTTTACAGTATCCTTCCCCTGCCACGCCCACCAAGCCATGCCACGCCCACTAAGCCACGCCCACAGAACCGGTAGGAAAAAAAATTGAAACCCACCACTGACCTGGATGACTGAGAATCTCTAGACTTTTAACTCTTCTTCTCCTGAAACCATCTTTAATGTAAGGATAAGAAGTTCTCTGGTGATAATCACATTTTGTAAGTTGCCCAGGGGTTGCTTTCACAGTGAAATGGCGGCATATAAATTTAGTAAATAAATAAATAAGGCTGAGCCCTTCCTACCAAATATTAGCCTGGGATGTGGATTAAAATAAACTCTGACCCCCCCCCCCCCCGGTGTCCGAACATCTTGGAGTCATTCTATCTCTAAGTGAACCTCTGATTAAAAATAAGTCAACTCACATCCTGCATTAAAGTCCTGAAATGTGTCTCTTTCCATTGACTTTTTCACTAATTATCTATTTGTAAATATTTGGTGAGAGATTCATTTGGGTCAAGAGAGAAAGTGAAAGTGAAAGTGAAAGCTAGTCCGTTCATACATTTCAAGGGGCCCATGAGTTCCAAAGCTATGGAGCATGTTTGGTTCATGTCCAAATCGTCCTAAAGAGACAGAGAGTAAGAGCCATGATGATGCAGTGATTAGAAGGCAGAATTTCAGGCTGACTCTGCCCACGGCCAGGAGTTCGATCCTAATCGACTCAAGGTTGACTCAGCCTTCCATCCTTCCGAGATTGGTAAAATGAGGACCCAGATTGTTGGGGGCAATCTGCTGACTCTGTAAACCGCTTAGAGAGGGCTGTAAAGCACTGTGAAGTGATATATAAGTCTAAGTGCTATTGTTATTGCTAACTCTGCCCACTGCCAGGAGTTCGATCCTGACCGGCTCAAAGTTGACTCAGCCTTCCATCCTTCCGAGATCGGTAAAATGAGGACCCAGATTGTTGGGGGTAATATGCTGACTCTGTAAACCGCTTAGAGAGGGCTGTAAAGCACTGCGAAGTGGTATATAAATCTATGTGTTACTGCAAAAGCTGGTCAAAGACTGTAATAAAGATATTTGATTTGATAATCGTCTTTGACCACAATGAGCATCAAGATGCTACTCTTGTCCTGGTCCAGATCCCATGACAATCCATGGTTCCCGGATGCCTTGAAAATCCATTATTCTCTTTGGATGGCTCAAGCCTGTTTCCTTCACAATGGCAGCAGTGTCCGATCAAATTCCTTGAAGTCAGTAATCGGGAGTGTCCATCTCTAGGAATGTTTCCTGATTATCTAAGGTAGCATAGAAGTCTTTGCTTTGCGGCAAACTAAAAGGACCACTGCACCTCACTGAAAAGCAGGCAACTGCGAAAGGTAAAGTCAACATATGATATGATTAATATGATATGATTAATTAAACATCCCACCTTCCTCCTTTTCCCCCTTTACCCAATAGCAAATTGTTGTGTTAAACTATTTCACTTTTGTACTGCATTCTTTTTATTATATTTATAGAACCGTGGTGGCGCAAGGGTTAGAATGCAGTATTGCAGTCTAATCCAGCTCACTGCCAGGAGTTCAATCCTGACCGGCTCAAGATTGACTCAGCATCCCATCCTTCCTAGGTGGGTAAAATAAAGACCCAGATTGTTGGGGGCAAGAGGCTGGCTCTGTAAACCACTTAGAGAGGGCTGTAAAGCACTGTAAAGCAGTATATAAGTCTAAGTGCTATTGCTATTAATCCATGTTCTCACAAGAGTCAATCTTTTTTTGTACAAAGAGCTGACCTACCCATCATTGAAGCTTCCTTCAGAGACTCCCTTGTCATCTGATATAAATGCCTGTATTACTTGCCTGTTCTGATACAGATAATTTGGGATGGTCGTGCCCAACGTGTAGAATTTGAAAAGAATCGCGATTTCCCTCCCATGGAGGCAGCACTATTGAAAATGGCCAAGGATTGCTAAGGAAACAGATATCTTTCCCTCTCTGCAGAACTGAAATTAAGAGAGAGAGAGAAATTAATTTTGTAGCAGCCCCAGGCTGATCCAGTGAAAGCTGTATAATTAACAGGCCTTGTGAACTTCAGACTGGATTTATACAGCCTGAGATGACTGTAGGCTGTAGATGAAATAAAAAATAACATTAGAACAATCTAACCTCAAAGAACAAAGGCAAGACTTTTGGGTGGGGGTGGGGATGGATAGACAGATAAACAGATGATGGATGGATAGATAGATAGATGATGGATAGATAGATGGATGGATGGATGGATGGATGATGGGTGGATGAATGGGTAGGTAGGTAGGTAGATGATGGATGGATGGATGATGGGTAGATAGGTAGGTAGGTAGATAGAAAAATGATGGATGGATGATTGAATGAATGGGTAGCTAGCTAGCTAGCTAGGTAGATAGATGATGGAAGGATGGATAGATAGATGATAGGTGGATGGATGGATGGATGGATAGATAGATAGATAGATAGATAGATAGATAGATAGATAGATCTGATGTTGCATCCTGTCCTGTTCCTTAAGCCTTTTCTCTGAATTTATTAAAGTATCATAAATGCTGTCAAAAGTTTTTCATTTTCTATCCTAACACATTTCTTGGTTGCAATTCATCCAGCCTGAAGCTTTGTTGGCTTCTGTTGGCTTCTAATTGCCTAATTAAAGTATCAACTGTGGTACAACTCTGCAGCCTTTGAAAAACAATAGTTTCCCCACTGTGTTTTGGCTGGATGGTTTTTGCTTTTTAAAAACTTTGCCTGGCTCTATATTTTGTGTACTTGGTTCAACTTGTAGTTAATGTTATTATATCTCATTCCATTGGAATACTCCTCCTCCTCCTCTTCTTCTCCTTCTCCTTCTCCTTCTCCTTCTCCTTCTCCTTCTCCTTCTCCTTCTCCTTCTCCTCCTCCTCCTCCTCCTCCTCTTCCTCCTCCTCTTGTTCTTCTTCTTGTTGTTCTCCTCCTCCTCCTCCTCCTCCTCCTCCTCCTCCTCCTCCTCCTCCTCCTCCTCCTCCTCCTTTTCATTCCCCTTTTCCCCCTCCCCCCTCTCCTTCCCTCCTCCCCCTCATCCTCTTCCTCATCTAAACTCAAACTGAAATTTTCTGCTTGGATTGTGATGACTTGAGGTAGCTGTAAGTGAACTCAGAAGATTTTTTGTTGTTGTTGGCATCTCTGGAAATGTGTTATTGACAAGGCTTAATTTGAATTGAAACATGTACTTTAGGGCAAAAACTCCCACTGATCCCGAATGCCATAGCTCTTGAAAATGTAACATGAATGGTAACTTGCTAGTGTTTGTCAATTGCTTGGGAATGAATCAACAAAGAGAACATGTGTGTCAGCTACCCCCCCAAAACTAAAACAACAACAACACAAGAGTTAAAAGGTAAAGGTAAAGGTTCCCCCTTGCACATATGTTCTAGTCATTCTCAACTCTAGAGGGCGGTGCTCATCTCCGTTTTAAAGCCGAAGAGACAGCGCTGTCCAAAGACGTCTCCACGGTCATGTGGCCGGCATGACTCATGGAACGCTATTACCTTCCCACCAAAGGTGGTCCCTATTTTTCTACTTGCATTTTTTAACATGCTTTTGAACTGCTAGGTTGGCAGAAGCTGGGACAAGTCACGGGAGCTCACTCCGTTACGCGGCGCTAGGGATTCGAACCGCTGAACTGCCGACCTTTCAATCGACAAGCTCAGCATCTTAGCCACTGCGTCCCTTTAACACAGAGTTACTTCTATGCAATTTCCTTTATTGTTCATTACCTATAGACAGAAATCTTGCCAAACGGAAAAAGTTACTTGCATCATTAAGGATAAACCTCTAGGTTGAAAACCTCTAGGTAGGAGCTGCCTTCACCCTTTCCCCCACAAAACTTCTGTCTCTTGGTCCTCTGGAATGCAGCCCGTCCATTTTGGGCAGTGGTGGGTTGCCCCTGGTTTGGACTAGTTCGCAAGAACCGGTAGTAAAACTGCTACTGCCATTGCTTTGAGTAGTAACAATGATCCCATCCAGTGGTAGGTTTCAAATTTTTTTACTACCGGTTCTCTGGGCTTGCTTGGTGGGCGTAGCATGGCTTGGTGGGCGTGGCTTGGTGTGTATGGCAGGGGAAGGTTACTGCAAAATCCCCATTTCCTCCCAATCAGCTGAGACTCAGGAGGCAGAGAATAGATGGGGGTGGGGCCAGTCAGAATTTTTACTACCGGTTCTCTGAACTACTCAAAATTTCCACTACCGGTTTTCCAGAACTGGTCAGAACCTGCTGAAACCCACGTCCGGTCCTGTCCCACCCCACATGATATTATCATCTCATTGATTCCATTCCATTCCACATTCTGTTCTGTTCTATTCTAATACATTTAATTTTGTATGCAATTCTTTCTAACTTACAGAGCTTATTGTTTCCCCTCTCCCTCCCCCCTCCTCGCCCACCTGTCCACCCTGTGGCATATTTCTGAAAAAGACAATTCCAACATAGAGCTTTTCTGCATGTAACAATCCCCAATATGCCTTCTACTCCGGCTACATCTTTCATTGTAATTGTTGAACACAAAATGGCTGATACCAGCAGATGTTATTCCTTGATGCCCATCTGTGCTGTAAAACAGAGTGTGTTCTGGCAGATTGCTGCCTAGCACTCCCATAAAAAATGTGTAGCAGTTTTGCGTATTTTTGTTGTTTTGGTGTATATTTTATTGTCCCTAATTCTATCTGGACAGCCAGCCAGGTGTCCGAGAAATTTACCCTGCAGAAGGAAAAAAACAACAACAACAGTCCAGTGGCATCTGCTCCATCACCCTATTTTCTTTTGATATAGAGAAGAAAGAAAGAATGAGAAAGAAAAAAAGAATAGCCAGCTTCTTTAAATGCCCCTCCTCGATATTTCTTTTAATCACAGCAAAATGAGGGAACCAAAGTGATAAGAGAGAAGATTGCACTGGCCAAGCTATCAATCCATGCAATAGATCTCTTGGGTCGCGATCATGCTCACATCTTCTTCACTAAACTGATGGTGATAAATTAGAGCCGGTCGAACTTCATACCCCGGTGTGCAGGTAGGCTGTTGTGCTGCTAAACCTGAACGGCATAGAGCTTCTGAAGAAACCAGAGTGCCTGCGTTTCCAAAGCATTCATCTTTCTGTTAGAAAATGTTTCAATGTGGAGGTAGTCTAGCGATAGATTTCTCTGCTGGGATGACAGAATTTGGTCAGGAACTCACACAGTGTATATGGCATAGCATGTTGTACAGCTCCTATAGCATGCAAATCTGGATGGATGGATGGACAGATGGAAGGAGGGAGGGAGGGAAGGAGGGAAGAAGGAGGGAGGGAAGGAGGGAAGGAAGGAAGGAGGGAGGGAGGGAAGGAAGGAAGGAAGGAGGGAAGGAAAGAAAGAAAAAAAGAAAGAAAGAGAAAGAAAGAAAGAAAGAAAGAAAAAAAAGAGAGAAGAAAAATGTGATTACAAATTCTACTTCCTAGATTGCTTTAAAAGAAAAAAACTTGTAACAGATCTTCCATAAAGCGTTTCATGATCTGGCAGAAACGGGGTTAACTTATGGGAGATTCTTATCCTTGGTCATTTCTCCCTGCCTTTTACATGAAATACTGGGCAAGGGAATTTGGAGAAACTGTAAGAGATAAATAGTTTGAGATATAACTGTTCTACCAAACCAATTATTGGGGGAATCGTGACATGATCCCTTTTTAGATTTGTTCTGTAGGAAGTCTACAGAGGAGTCAACTGCAGAAATCCAGTATGTCTGTCTATGGGGAATCTTTTTTGAATGGAATGGAATGGAATGGAATGGAATGGAATAGAATAGAATAGAATAGAATAGAATAGAATAGAATAGAATAGAATAGAATAGAATAGAATAGAATAGAATAGAATAGAATTCTTTATTGGCCAAGTGTGATTGGACACACAAGGAATTTATCTTTGGTGCATATGCTCTCAGTGTACATAAGGAGAATAAAATACATTCATGAAGAATAAAAAGATACAACACTTAGTGATAGTCAAGGTTACTAATAAGCTTTCAAATCGTACTAGGAAACAAATAAAAACAATATAAATCGAAAGATACAAGCAACATGGTTATAGTAATAAGTGGGAAGAGATAGATACTAGTAAGGAAGAGAAGAATAATAGTAATACAGTCTTAGTAAATTATTTGACAGTGTTGAGGGAATGACTTGTTTAGCAGAGTGATGGCGTTTGAGAAAAAACTGTTCTTGTGTCTAGTTGTTCTGGTGTGCAATGCCCTATATCATTGTTTTGAGGGTAGGAGTTGAAACAGTTTATGTCCAGGATGCGAGGGGTCTGTAAATATTTTCACAGCCCTCTTTTTGACTCGTGCAGTATACAGGTCCTCAATGGAAGGCAGATGGGTAGGAATTGTTTTTTCTGCAGTTCTAATTCTCCTCTGAAGTCTGTGTCTGTCTTGTTGGGTTGCAGAACCAAACCAGACAGTTATAGAGGTGCAGATGACAGACTCAATAATCCCTCTGTAGAACTGGATCAGCAGCTCCTTGGGCAGTTTGAGCTTCCTGAGTTGGTGCAGAAAGAACATTCTTTATTGAGCTTTTTTGATGATGTTTTCAATGTTAGGTGTCCATTTTAAGTCTTGAGATATGATAGAACCTAGAAAGTTGAAGGACTCTACTGTTGATACTGTGTTGATACTGTGTATGACCATGACCTTGATCTTTATTCGCACCTCATCAATTGAGAATTGATCTGTAAATTTTGCTGTGTTGGGTTGGTCATTGAGTAGTGCATTTAAGAAGGCTTGCCCATCTGGAAGCTACACAAATAAAAGAAGCTATCAATAACCCCAAATGACCTCTTTTAACATCAGGAGGGGAAAAAAATATGCCGCAACTTCCATCAAGGAATAATAGCAGTTTTCTGTCTTGTTTCAATGAATAATTTATCTTCCTGTTTGTTATTTATCTCCTTTAAAAAAAATTTTCCACCAAGTCCTTCTTTCTATTCATAATTATGGCAATTCATGATTTTCTGGAAGGCTGGCACCTGCTGCAGCGAGGATAATAACATAATTCAAAATTTCTACAATAGAAAGAATAGAAGGCTTGCTAATTTCTGTCTGGAAATGGTTGCATTTCTAGCAAGGCTGCCTGTTACAATTAATAAGTATTGGATACCAAATAGATCTCTTTCTCTCTTTCTCTTTCTCTCTGTCCCTCTGTCCCCCTTTCTCTCTTTCTCTTTCTCTGTCCCTCTCTCTCTTTCTCTCCCTCTCCCTCCCTCCCTCCCTCTCTCTCTCCCTCTCTCTCTCTCTCTCCCTCTGTCCCTCCCTCTGTCCCTCTCTCTCTCGTTTTCTCCCTCCCTCCCTCCCTCCCTCCCTCTCTCTCCCTCTTCCTCTCCCTCTGTCCCCCCTCTCTCCGTCTCCCTCTCTCTCCCCTCCCTCCCACTGTCCCCCTCTCTCTTTCTCTCTCTCTCTCCCCCTCTCCCCCTCCCTCTCTCTCCCCCTCCCTCCCTTTGTCCCCCCTCTCTTTCTCTCTCTCTCTCCCTCTGTCCCTCCCTCCCTCTCTCTCTCTCTCTCTCTCTCTCTCTCTCTCTCTCTCCCTCCCTCCCTCTGTCCCCCCCCCCTCTCTCTTTCTCTCCCCCTCTCCCCCTCGCTCTCTTAATGTTCATGAATCCCACTATATCAGCAACTGGTTTTCTACCTTACTAAGGATGGGTTGTTGGATATAATTTTATTGCATTTTGTTTTGCAGGAAGAGGAAAACTGATTATTGTCCTTATTCCCTAGTTTATATTCTCAAACCCTTCAGGTTTCTTTCTCCAAAATATTTCTCGCAAAATAATGTTTCCAAGTCCAGTTCTCCTTCTCCTTGAACCAAACTTTTTGGTCTTTCTTTCCCAAATGAAATTTTTTGCAGTTGTGTCTCTTGAAATTCTCTTGATTACTTTGGGCCTATTTCTTTGACCTCATTTGGAGTACTGTTATGTCTTCCAGGTTATTAAATATCCCACCCAATTTCTATTAGACCTCCCCTCCAACTCCTCATCCAAATAATTAATAGTCACTGAGCCGAGAGATGCCCACTTGATGAGTCCTTCAGGTTTGAGGAAGAGAATTCTGCTGAGAATTTTATGGATTTAAATAGCCACATCATCCAGTCAGGGGTGAAATGCTCCTGGTTTGGACCGGATCTCCCGATCCGGTAGCGATGGCGGCGGGTGGTTCGGAGAACCGGTAGCAAAAATCCCTGCCCCCCCCCCCATGCCCAGCTGAGCTGTGCGATCATCAGAGGATTTTTTTTAACTTTTAAAAACATTTTTTCTTCGGCTGAAAAAATGCTTTTAAAAGTAAAACAAAAAGCTTCTGATGACCGTGTGGCTCAGCTGGGATCGTCAGAGTCTTTTTAAAGCATTTTTTCTACAACCTCTTCGGCCAAAGAGATTGTAAAAAAAAAAAATGCTTTTCAAAGGCTCTGACGATCCCAGCTGAGTTGCCTGATCATCAGAGGCTTTTGTTTTCTTTTAAAAGCTTTTTTTTTTTTTGCTTTTAAAAGGAAAAAAAAGCCTCTGACGATCAGGCAACTTAGCTGGGATCATCAGAGGCTTTTAAAAGCATTTTTTTTTTTTACAACCTCTTCGGCCGAAGAGGTTGTAGAAAAAATGCTTTTAAAAGTAAAAAAAAAAAAAAAGTTGGCTATGCCCACCCAGTCATATTACCACCACCACCACCAAGCCACGTCCACAGAACCAGTAGTAACAAATTTTACATTTCACCACTGCATCCAATGCACACTTAACTACAGGAAATCCTTGACTTATATCCATTCATTTAGCAACCATATAGAAATGAAACATGTTCAAAGAAAACACCAAGAATTGCCTTTTGGGAAAAAAAATCCCTTTGGGACCTAAATGTAAACATCTGACAGGTCCCCCAAAACCAAAAAAGACACACATAGAGTTATTATTAAGAAAATCTATTTACTGTTCGTCATCTAAAAACAGAAATCTTGCCAAACAGAATATTTGGCTGGTTCACAAATTTAAACAGTGTTTAGTCATTTCAATTAAATTTACAATTTCTATATTTCCTTTTTGCCATATTTATTCCTCATCTATTTTTTTAAAAAACAATATTACCCTTCATCCTCATCTCTAATCTTAATCAAATTCAATTTTTCCCTTCAATTCTATATTATACCCCTTCCCATTGTCATCTATTTTTATATCCATCCTCACATTGGTTAATTATGTAATTATGTAATACAGTTGTTTAATACAAATTCAACATTTTAATATAAATCAATTAGTTATATAACTATCTTTTTTGTATATTAATCAATATGAACATGAAAATTCTAATTATTTCCATGCAATCCAATTTCTTACAAATCAATTAATATTTACCAATAATAATAAACCAAATAATTTCCCCCATATATTCCTCCAAACCACAACTTAACCATTTCTGCTTTCAACACAATATACAATTAATAGTATCTCAATTATTACAATTCCCTAATTCTGTTCAAAGAAAATACATTGTATGTTTGTATGTGTGTTTCTAATTATTGCTATTTATTCATATTTGTTCTCTTTTATTCTTTAAAGTTTAACAATTCATTCTTTATCTTAATATCTTTATATTTGTTTGGGGTTGGCTTTTTTCCCTTTCATCTTTTTTATTGTACAGCAATCTTTCTCCTCAAACCTACCACCTCTCTCTTTTCTTTCCTTCTTACTTTCTCTTCCCCCCCACCCTCTTCTTCTCCTCCCTACTTCCTCTTCCTTTCTCCTTCTCCTCCTCTCTTCCTCCCTCTCTTACCCTCACTCATACTCTAATTTCCCTTCCCTTCCCTCATCCCTCTCTATTGCTGTATCCTTTTATGCATATGGACTACTCAGAGGGCTGAAAAAGTTATTTTTGACTGGTCCTCACACTTTTGACCAGTCCTCAAACTTACGACTGTCCTCACATTTTACGTTTTTTGCCCTATCTTATCACCATGGTGAAGAGAAGCAATTGTGAAATGAGTGACATGGTTGTTAAGAATGCTGCACGGGCATAAATGTGAGGATGGTCATAAGTGTGAGGACCAGTCAAAAGTGCGAGGACCTGTCAGAAATGACTTTTTTCAGCCCTCTGAGTAGTCCCTATACACATAGCCATGGCCACCCGGTCACATGACCAGCTAGCCACGCCCACCCAGTCACATGACGTCCAAGCCACGCCCACAAAATAAGCCACGCCCACAATGGTGTCCCTCTTTACCAATGTTAAAATCTGGTCACCTTACTCTGGGGGAAGCAGTTTTCACCCTCCCGGAGGCTTGAGGAAAGTCTCCGGAGCCTGGGGAGGGCGAAAAAGCCCCCCTCCGCCGTGGTGCAGGCGGCCGATTAGGCCACACCCACCATGGCCATGCCCATCCAGCAACTGGGCAGCGAACCCATTGCTAAAGGATCTGTAGCCCACCCCTGGTTTTAAGGTACTTAAAGAACAAAAGTCTGAATGGGAATAGTTGAATAAAAACATTTTAAAGACCCTGCATTATGGAAAGTTCTACTTAAAGCAGATCTGGCAATTGCAGGCTATTTATTTATTTGAAATAATTCGACGGAACTGAGCCATGTGGGTATAAATACGTCCCTCACGTCGGCTGGCTTTAGGCGGATTTGAACAGCTGTGATCACCCCTTCACATTTGCGATGGTTAATGTTGTGATTTACAACATCTGCTTTATTTTGATATAGTTGGGGATTTGTGTGCAGCTTTTTAAAACACACACACACACACACACACACACACACACACACACACATGCCTGAAGTTCTCTGACATTCGTAAATTTTCTTCTCAGAAGCCTTGGCAATGTTTCCATTTGTCAAGTCCTTGGCTTGAAAGCACCCTGCTCCAAAAGAACCCGGCATCTTAAACATCGCAGAAGCTTGTCACTTAAATAAGACATTTGTCTTGGCAGCTGCAGACCGCTTTTCAATGAGATGAGACTGTCACCCTTCAGTCATCATCTGGTTTAGAGAATGCCCTGCAAAGGATGGTTTGAGGCACGTTAGAATTCATCAACCTGGAAATCATCTGTCAAGAGGAGTTACAGTTTGGACCCCAAACAGTTCACTTCTAGAGTTCTAGATGAATGGATGGATGGATGGATCAATCAATTGATTGATAGATTGGTAGATCGATAGATAATGATAACGGGCAGACAGACAGACAGACAGATGATGAATGGATAGATAGATAGATAGATAGATAGATAGATAGATAGATAGATAGATAATGATGGATGGATGGATGGATGGATGGATCGATAGATTGATAGATTGATAGATCAATAGATAATGATGATGGACAGACAGACAGACAGATAAATAGATAATGGATGGATGGATAGACAGACAGACAGACAGACAGACAGACAGACAGACAGATAGATAATGGATGGATGGATGGATGGATAGATAGATGAAATGAGATAGATAAATAGACAGATAAACAGAGGAAGACAGACAAACAATGACATTAGATAGACAGACAGACAGACAGACAGACAGACAGACAGACAGGGGTATTTCTTTCTGGCCTACTTCTGAAATCACTTCTGAGCCCATTCTGCGTCTTGCTCTCTGCCATAACCTCTCTTCCAAGCGACACAAGTAACGTCCATAGCCCTTACTATGTCCATCCATAGCCCTTACTATTAGTGCAACGTGCAAAGGTCACACGAAGGTCATACCTGTTGCAAACTTTGCCTTTGAGATTTGCACGGGCACGAAAGCAGACAAGCAAATCTGAAAGGGCCATTAGTTTAAATGTTGAGGGGAAGATCATTTTTCAGGGACGAGGGAACTTCTACACCGAACCTATCTGGACTGTGAATAATTAAATTGCCCTGCCAGTTAGATAGATTTGAGTCTCAACACCGTCAAAGCAGGAGGTCTCTCTGCATATTATCCAAGCCTTAAATAACCTAGACCTTTTTAACACCCTGGCTCTAGGAAGCAAACCGAGTGCTATGCAAGAATCATTATCATATGCTATGTCTGCCTCTATTTTTTTCTCCCACAAAACTTGACAAATTATTTCTGAAACACCCACTCATTTAAAAAGCATGCACTTGTTTCTATATATTTGTGTAATTGGTGCAAAAACTCAAAAGAAGCAGCAGTATAATACTGAAGCAATTAGAAGTTTATTTCGAAGTCAAATTCCTGTCTCACCAACAGCGGAAAAAAACAAAGAAACCAGTAGAATATCAGTATTTTGTTCAGTGAAACGATAGAAATGTATTTGGGATTAACTGATTAACAGAGTTGGAAGGAACCTTATAGGTCATCTAGTCCAACCCCCCGCTCAAGCAGGAGACCCTACACCATTTCTGACAAATGGCAGTCCAGTCTCTTCTTGAAAGTCTCAAGTGATGAAGCTCCCACAACTTCCGAAGGCAACTTCTGTTCCATTGGTTGATTGCTCTCACTGTCAGAAAATTCCTCCTCATTTCTAGGTTGAATCTCTCCTTGGCCAGTCCCCGGCCCTAATCATCTTCTTTGGTCTTCTCTGCATTTTTTCTAGAGTCTCAACATCTTTTTTATAGTGTGGTGACCAAAACTGGATGCAGTATTTTAGGTGTGGTCTTACTAAGGCTTTATAGAGTGGTAATAGTACCTCACTTGATCTTGATTGTATCCCTCTGTTAATGCAATTTAGGATTGCATTGGCTTTTTTGGCTGCCGCTGCACACTGCTGGCTCATATTTAACTGGTTGTCCACTAAGACTCCAAGATGCCTCTCCCAGTTACTGCTATTAAGGCTGGTTTCCCCATTTCTATGTGTGCTTTTGGTTTTTCTTACCTAAATGTAAGACTTTACTTTTCTCTACATTGAATTTCATTTTGTTAGATAGGGCCCAGTGTTTTTGGGTTTTTTTAAAAGTTTTTTATTTTTATTTCTCATAAAAACATTTACATGTACAGTCATTTATCCATCATTTTTCATTCATCTTTTCTTTTAACTTTCATTTTTCATTTTTACTTTTTCGGAGCTGCTCTTTTACCCTTTACTTTTACTCCAACCTTTCTTCTTCTCCTCCCCTTCTCTTCCTTCCTCTTTGTCCTCCTACTTCCTTCATTCTTCCTCTCCTTCTCTTTCCTACTTCCCAGTGTTCAAGTCTGTCAAGATCCATCTGCATCTTGAGTTTATCTTCTAGAGTGTTGGGATTAATACATTGGGATTCATATTTGCATTCCATTTTTTCCCAACCTTCACCAAAGATACAACCCAGTATATTCAATACAAGGAGATGAAATAAAAGAATATAAGACTTTCCTCAATTTGTCCTGTCTGGTTCATTTTTATAACAAGGAATTATTTAGCCTGCATCTTGTAATAGAGAATAAGAGCCGTGGTGGTGCAGTGGTTAGAATGCAGTACTGCAGGCTATTTCTGCTGACTGCCGGCTGCCTGCAATTTGACAGATTGAATCTCATCAGGCTCAAGGTTGACTCAGCCTTCCGTCCTTCTGAGGTGGGTAAAATGAGGACCCAGATTGTTGGGGGCAATAGGTTGACTCTGTAAACTGCTTAGAGAGGGCTGGAAAGCACTGTGAAGCGGTATATAAGCCTAAGTTCTATTACTATTGCTATTCCATTTCTCCTTCCTTCCTTCCTTCCTTCCTTCCTTCCTTCCTTCCTTCCTTCCTTCCTTCCTTCCTTCCTCACTCCCCTTTCTTCCTTCCTTCTTTCCTTCCTTCTTCCCTTCTTCCCTTCTTCCTTCCTCCCTCCCTCCCTCCCTCCCCTCTTCCTTCCTTCCTTCTTCCCTTCCTTCCTTCTTTTCTTCTTCCCTTCCTTCCTCCCTCCCTCCCTCCCCCTCTTCCTTCCTTCCTTCTTTCCCTTCCTCCCTCCCTCTCTTTCTCTCTCTCTAACACTCGTCTCTCTGGTGCCTTTTCCTATCCATCCTTTCCCCCCTCTTAAATCCAGTAAAATGCCCGGTTGCTAGCGAGGGCCCATCCAACTAGCAAATAAAAGAGCCCAATGGACACAGGGAAGCCGCCTCTTTCTTCAGAGTGCTGATTGTAGCTTCTGGCAGGAGAGTAAAGCTGGCTGGCGACCTCACAGCTACAGGTCATCCTTTCTTCTTCCTGAGCTTCATTATACTGCAATCCCCACAGACAACAGAACTCGCAATTCTGAGTGCCTCTGGCAGAGAGCGAGAGGCAGCGGTCTAATGAAACAGTCAGCGAGAGGGAGAGAGGTGCGTGGCATTAAGTAATTACTGTCAAGGAACCAGGCACCGCGTTAGAAACACAGCTCCCAACATCAAACTAATAGCCCCGATTTCCCAATTAATATGTTAGGTAGAAATCGGGAAGGCTGAGAGGGCAACGGGTTTTGATTTATTCAGCATCAACACTTACCCTTTGATCTACCTCTGAGCCCTGTTCCCCTGAAGGGTATCTTCCTCCTTTCAGGAACAATTGTGTTACTTTCCGGGAAGAAAAGGACAGACTTGCTAAGCTAGCTAGTCATGAATAAACACAATGGCTTAAGCAATAATGTGTATTTAAAATTACTATAGAGAACCGGTGCTTCGTAATGGTTTCAGCTATCGTGGCTTTTGTATAACATTCTGGCTCGTGCTCTATTTTCCTCTTTTCCTCTCGAGAACTTTGAAGAACTGTGCCAGGTAAAGGTACAGATGATCCTCGACTTACAACAATTCATGTGTTGACCGTACAAAGTTAAAACGGCCCCGAGAAATGACTGCTTCTCACACTTAGGATCGTTGCAGCATCAATCAATCAATCAATCAATCAATCTTCAATCAGAATAGAGCTGAAAGGGATCTTCAGATTCTTCTAGTCCACACTAGAAGATCACCACACTAGAGAAAAGATGTTGAGACTCTAGAAAAAGTGCAGAGAAGAGCAACAAAGATGATTAGAGCCTTGGTAGTACAAGGGTTTAAGGCACCCTGTTATTAAGCTGCTTAAGACCAGCTGCCTGCAATTACTGCAGGGTTCGAATCTCGCCAAGGCTCAAGGTTGACTCAGCCTTCCATCCTTTCTAAGGTAGGTGAAATGAGGACCCAGTTTGTGGGGGCAATAAGCTGACTTTGTATAAATATACAAAAGGATGAAGGCTATTGCTGAGCACATTGTAAGCCACCCTGAGTCTCCGGAGAAGGGCGGCATATAAATCAAATTAAAAAAAAAAAAAAATTAGAAGCAGTGGTGGCTTTCAAATTTTTTTACTACCGGTTCTGTGGGTGTGGCTTGGTGGGCGTAGCTTGGTGGGCGTGGCAGGGAAAGGATACTGTAAAATCCCCATTTTCCTCCCGATCAGCTGGGACTCGGGAGGCAGAGAATAGATGGGGGCGGGGCCACTCAGAATTTTTACTACCGGTTCTCCAAACTACTCAAAACTTCCGCTACCGGTTCTCCAGAACTGGTCAGAACCTGCTGAATCCCACCTCTGATTAGAAGACTGGAGACTAAAACATACAATTAACATTTGCAGAAACTGGGCCTGGCTAGTCTAGTGAAGAGAAGGACCAGGGGAGACAGGATAGCAATCTTCCAATATTTGAGGGTCTGCCAGAGAGGAGGGGATCAAGCTATTTTCCAAAGCACTGGAAGGCCAGACAAGGAATAATGGATGGAAATTGATCAAGGAGAGATTCAGCCTAGAAATAAGGAGGAACTTTCTGACAGTGAGAACAATCAACCGATGGAACAGAAGTTGTCTTCGGAAGTTGTGGGAGCTTCATCACTTGAGGCTTTCAAGAAGGGACTGGGCTGCCACCTATCGGAAATGTTGTTGGATCTCCTGCTTGAGCGGGAGGTTGGACTAGATGACCTATAAGGTCCCTTCCAACTCTGTTAATCTAGTCCAACCCCCTGCTCAAGCAGAGGACCCTATACCATTTCTGACACATCCAGTCTCTTCTTAAAAGCCTCCAGTGATGAAGCATCCACAACCTCTGATAGCAAGCCTGGGAGAAGGATACTGCAAAATCCCCATTCCCTCCCCACTCCTGGGGGAAGGATATTACAAAATCTCCATTCCCACCCCACTTGGGGGCCATCCAGAGGTGGTATTTGCCGGTTCTCCAAACTACTCAAAATTTCCGCTACCGGTTCTCCAGAACGTGTCAGAACCTGCTGGATTTCACCTCTGGGACTATCCATATCTCTTATTAAAAAGCAAAAGAAACAACATTCTATGAATATAATTTGACCTTATATTCCGTGGGTGGCAGTAAAACCTTTTGGGTTGGTAGAGCAAAACAAAACTTATTTAAAACTTTGGTCTAAGTTCTGGCAGGAATTAAATGTTGGGGTTCGTGCCAAACCGAAGAAATTCTGTTCAAAGCATGTATTTTAAATGTAGCCATTCTCTAGCGTGATCCTGCTACTCTTTGGGGAATTTTGCGAGCTGTTGCAGAATTGACAGGAGAGTTGCCTTTGGGAGTGAACCACATTCAGAACAGCACAAAACAACACCCTCTGTGAGTCTCCAGGAAGCAGGAAGCCCATGTCTCAGAACTACTGAAGAAGTAGAAAAGTCTCAAAAAGTGTATTTTTTTTCCCTGCTTTGGTTATTTTCGCTAACTAGCAACTTTGTAATGTTGTGCTGTGCTGTGCTGTGCTGTGCAACACAGCCAGTGTGGAGGCAGAGAGTTCCCTCCAGCGGTGGGTTTCACATATAATTACCCCTGGTTCACCGCACGTGCACCCCTTCCATACATGTGCCTGGCCTTCCACATGCTTGCTGCACGCATGCGCCTTCCACACATGTGCTTTGCTTCTGCGCATCATCATCATCATCATCATCATCATCATCATCATCATCATCATCATCATCACTTTATTGTCATTGTACAGTGTGGGGGCAATAAGTTGACTTTGTATAAATATACAAAAAGGATGAAGGCTATTGCTTAGCACATTGGAAGCCACCCTGAGTCTCCGGAGAAGGGCGGCATATAAATCAAATAAATAAAAAAAAATACACAGTATACCCATACAACGAAATTCACTTAACACCCAAAGACCAGGTCCAACACACATAACAGTCCCCGAACACCCCCCCACCCATCACAAATTTCCCACCCCTGAACCACCCAAACATCCACACAACAGACCAAGTAATGCTGTCCAACAGCTCACTGATGGTGGCCCTTTGGTTCATTGTTGAGTGCCATTATAGCTCTGGGATAAAAACTATTCAGAAGACGTGTGGTCCGAGTTTTCATTGTTCTGTATCTTCTGCCAGAAGTCCAAAAAGATTGTAAGCAGGATGGGAAGAGTCTCTGAGAATGTTATGCAACTTTCTCAAACAGCGAGATTCGAAGATGTTGTCCAGGGCTGGTAGCTGGAGTCCGATGATATTCTGGGCAGTTTTAATGATTCTCTGTAGAGCTTTTCTGTCTGCTACAGAGCTACTTCCATACCATGCAAGAATGCCGTATGTCAGGACACTCTCAATGGTGCTGCGATAGTAGGACAAAAGTAAATGCTGAGATAGATTTATCTTCCTGAGAATGCTCAGGAATGTACAGCCTCTTCTGTGCCTTCTTCACGAGCATGTTAGCATTCATAGTCCATGAGACATCCTTTGAGATATAAATGCCCAGAAATTTAAAACTACCCACCCTCTCCACCTCCTCACCATTTATGTACAATGGTAGATGTACATATCTCTTCCTCTTGAAGTCAATTATAAGTTCTTTAGTTTTTGTGGTGTTAAGTGTGAGATTATTTTCTTTACACCACAATGTCAGCCCTTGTACTTCCTTTCTGTAAGCAGACTCATTGTTCTTATTAATGAACCCCACCACTGTCGTGTCATCTGCAAATTTAATAATTGTGTTAGTTTTATACAATGGGGTACAGTCATGTGTATACACATCCCCTGATAATAAGCCCAATCAGGCTTTTTGAGCGCAGAGAAATCCCAACCTTTTGTCAGGTTCGCCTGATCCGCCAGTTGCGGCCCTTTCTTGATCGGGATTCCCTGTGCACAGTCACTCATGCCCTCATCACCTCTCGCCTTGACTACTGCAACACTCTCTACATGGGGCTCCCCTTGAGGAGCACCCGGAGGCTCCAACTGGTCCAGAATGCAGCAGCGCGGGTAGTGACAGGAGCAGCCTGGCGCTCCCATGTAACACCGCTCCTGCGCGAGCTGCACTGGCTCCCGGTGGTCTTCCGGGTGCGCTTCAAGGTGTTGGTTATCACCTTTAAAGCGCTCCATGACATAGGGCCTAGCTATCTTCGAGACTGCCTGCTGCCACCGACGATCTCCCATCGACCCGTGCGCTCCCACAGAGAGGGCCTCCTCGGGGTGCCATCAGCCAAACAGTGCAGGCTGGTGACCCCCAGGGGGAGGGCCTTCTCTGTGGGGGCACCTACCCTCTGGAATCAATTGCCTCCAGAGATAAGGAGAATCCAAGACCTCGGTGCCTTCTGCCGTGCCCTTAAAACCTTCCTTTTCCAGCAAGCTGGGCTGGCCTAATTTTTTAAGTGTTTTTAAGTGTTTTGTTTATTGTTTTTAATTAATGGGGCCAAATTTATATATGTATATTTTAACTGTATTTTAATATTTGTACTTGATGTTTTTACTTGGCTGTTCACCGCCCTGAGTCCTCAGGGAGAAGGGCGGTATACAAATTCAAAATAAAATAAATAAAATAAAAACACGATGATTAGCGAACTAAAGTTGTTTCCTGCAGCTTGTTGCAAGCTGTGTTCTTTCTTAAGTAGGCTAAGGGAGTGGCCAATTAGCCCCAAGCCTTACTCTTGAGGAGACCTCCTCCTAAGGAACCACTCCTGCCTTTTGGCAGCTCTGCGTGCCCGTGCATTGAGAAGAGGCTCCTCCTCTTCATCCTCTTCCCTTAAAGGACCCTCTGGAGGTTCTGAAGGCCCTGACTGAATCCCTGCCTCTGGCACCACATCTTCCCCAGCCTCCTCACTGTCCGACTCGAGTGCCGGCTGCACAGGCTGCTGGCGCAGCACCACACCAGCCTCCTCATCGTTGGGATCAGCAACAATCTACGCAGGCCGCTGGCGGGCCACAACACTGGGATGCTATAACTATAACTAATACATGCCAGTTGCCAAGTGCCTGAATTTTGATCAGGTGACTGGGGAGGGAGGAGAAATGCTGCAACAGCTGTAAGGGTGAGGACTAGTTGGAAATCACTTTTGTCAGTTCTGTTTTAACTTCAAACAGTTACTCAATGAATGGCTCTAAGCAAGGACTACAGTGGTGGGTTCTACTTACCTTCCCTACCGGTTCGCAAATGTGAGCGCGCGTGCATAGACTCGTTCTATAGAACCGGTCTGAACCGGGTGCAACCCACCACTGGTGGGCAGAGCCTACCGCAGTCGGCATTACCGGTTCGCCCGAACTGGACAGAACCAGCCGAATCCCACCACTGAAGGACTACCTGCAATCGGTTGTGCCATTTGCTCCTACACGTTTTTGTGTAGTTCTTGAGAAACATCATTACATAAAAATAACATTCTGTCAGAGAAACTGAGCAGGGCAGCAAAGAAAGAATATCTACACAAATTACCCCCCCCCTCCCAATAATAGCAGCTTCAGAACAGGAGGGAGAGGGGAAGAAGAAGAAACAACAACAACACATGCACACACGCACAAATCTTGAATTACCATTCTGTTCATTCACATTTGAAGCATGACATTTTGCTGTCTCACTGTACTCATCGGCTCTGTAGACATTTGTCAGAAAGAAACATTATGTGTCTGTTACAAGACCTAAATTCTCAGTCCTGACATATTCACAAAAAATTGGTGTATCATATGAATATATCTGCTCAGAGCAGATTTCTTTAAAAAAAAAAAAAATTAAATAAGCCAGTAAAAAGAAGAATCAGAATAGAGCTGGAAGGGACCTTGGAGGTCTTCTAGTCCAGCCCCCCGCTCAAGCAGGAGGCCATTTCAGACAAGTGATTGTCCAGTCTCTTCTTAGAAACCTCCACTGATGGAGCACCCACAACTTCTGGAGTCAAGCTGTTCCACTGGTTAATTGTTCTCAATGTTAGAAAGTTTCTCCTTAATTCCAGGTTGCTTCTCTCCTTGATTAATTTCCATCCATTGTTTCTTGTCTTGCCTTCTGGTGCTTTGGAAAATAAGTTGACCTCCTCTTCTTTGTGGCAGTCCCTCAAATACTGGAATACTGCTATTATTATTGTGGTGTGGAGACAATAACTTGGTCCTTAACACAAACAAGACCAAGGAGCTTATAGTGGACTATAGAAGGAATAGATCAGACATCCAGCCCTTGGTTATCAATGGAGACCGAGTGGAGCAAGTGGCCAGTTTTAAGTTTCTGGGTGTTATCATAAAAGAGGACCTGACCTCACCTTGCAGCACTGGTCAAAAGGGCCCAGCAGAGATTATATTACCTGGGACTTCTCAGGAAACAACAACTGAATGAAAAACTGCTGATGACCTTCTACCGCTGCACCATAGAGAGTATTTTGACTTACTGCGTCTGTGTCTGGTTTGCCAATTGCACAGTGGCATATAGGACAGCACTCCAGAGGGTCAACATCATTGCCCAGAGGATCATTGGTTGACCTCTCCTCTCTTTGGAAGAGCTTGATAGCTCCCGCTGCCTTAAGAAAATTCAAAACATTCTTAAAGATCCATCTCATCCTGGGCACCCTTTTTTTGAACTATTACCATCTGGCAGATGGTACAGGATAATAAAAACAAGGACAAATAGGCTGAAAAACAGCTTCTATCCCAGGGCAATAACCATATTGAATTCTACAGTATAGTGCAATACTGGGTTTTAAGTTTCAATTATATAGAATGTAAAGGAAGTATGTGTTTTTATTTTTATAGTTTTTTTATAATGTACACTGAGGACGGCATTTAATTTCGTTGTACCATGTGCAAAAGGGATGCAGTGGCTCAGTGGCTAAGATGCTGAGCTTGTCGATCGAAAGGTCGGAAGTTCAGAGGTTCGAATCCCTAGTGCCGCCTAATGGGGTGAGCTCCCGTTACTTGTCCCAGCTTCTGCCAACCTAGCAGTTTGAAAGCACGTAAAAAATGCAAGTGGAAAAATAGGGACCCCCTTTGGTGGGAAGGTAACAGTGTTCCGTGTGCCTTTGGCGTTTAGTCATGCCGGCCACATGACCACGGAGACATCTTCGGACAGCGCTGGCTCTTCGGCTTTGAAACGGAGCTGAGCACCGCCCCCTAGAGTCGGGAATGACTAGCACATATGTGCGAGGGGAACCTTTACCTTTACCTTTACCATGTGCAATGGCAATAAAGTAAATTAATTATGTCCCCCCCACCCCCGTCCTTCTTTTCTCTAGTCTAGCCATATCCAAATCCTGTAACCATTCTTCATATGTGTTTGTCTCCAGGCCTTTAATAGTCTTCGTTGCTCTTCTTTGCATCTTTTTTGTAATGTGGTGACTAAAACTGGATGCAGTATTCCAGGTGTGGCCTTAACTAATGCTTTGTAAAGCGGTACTAATACTTCATGTGATTTTGATTGATTCATGTGATTTAGTTAGTATTGTGGTCTAATACTGTCTTTCATCATTCATTTTCATGTCATCTAAAGTCTAAACTAATTTGTACATTCTGAAGTTTGGAAATGTCCAGATAAAGCTTTTATTGTAGTTTGTCAGATCTCCCTGAGATATGATTTGCGTAAAAATTTGATAGAACAACAATTTGTTACTTTCCTATTTCTGAAAATAAAATAGAAGAGAGTTCCAAAGGAAAAGGTGAAGGGGAGGAAAGAAAGAAGGTAAAAATCAGTATATATATATTTATATTAATCTTATAACCAGCTGAACACAGAGAAGATTCCTGGGAATTTACACTGTCAAAAATATGTATGCAAAGCTGATCAAAATCATCAATGCAACCTGATATCTTCAATCTAGAGTGATAACCCTTGCAAATGAAAAGCTCCAAGGTATAGTTATTTATTTTTAATGGATTTGCTAAATGGATTTGCTGCCCATCTCGTTCTGTGCAGCATATAATGGTAAAACAGGGAGAAAAAATGATAAAACCAAATGTAAACATAACAACAGCAAAGCAATGAAACAATAAAAAAAGCAATAAAAGTACAATAACAT
Organism: Pituophis catenifer annectens; assembly: GCF_029215685.1. NCBI lineage: Eukaryota > Metazoa > Chordata > Lepidosauria > Squamata > Colubridae > Pituophis > Pituophis catenifer. Next base: position 7,991,643 of record NW_027256896.1, on the reverse strand, counting down.
GAATTAAAAATATGAGCAGAAGGGGAACAGAGAGCACAAGGGAGAGGTGGAGACAGTAAATAGTGGTGAAATCCAAATTTTTTTACTACTGGTTCTGCAGGCATGGCTTGGTTGGCATGGCTTGGTGGGAGTGGCAGGGGAAGGATACTGCAAAATCTCCATTCCCAGCCCATTCCAGGGGAAGGATACTGCAAAATCCCCATTCCCATCCCACTCTTGGGCCAGCCAGAGGTGGTATTTGCCGGTTCTCTGAACTACTCAAAATTTCCGCTACCGGTTCTCCAGAACCTATCAGAACCTGCTAGATTTCACCCCTGCTTCTTCCCTATTTTTCTAAATATCAATAGAGTGAATCTCCAAGAGAAAACTGTTCCAAACAAAGGAAGTAACGATGATACATTCTTATTTATTTATTTATGTAATTAATTTACATCCTGCCTTTATTATTTTTATAGACAAATATTATCTTCTGACCTCAAACTACAAATCTGGGGGAAACTTCGATATCCCTGCTTATGAGTGGACATGATGAGACAATGTGATTTGAAGTTTTTGAAGTTATTTGCACGCCAAGCTATAAAAACTTTTATAGATTAAAAACCACCCAAGAACAGGCGCTAATAAGGATTAATAACTGTTTGCATGTAAGATGAAAACAATGGTCTTTGTTGAGCCCTATCGGTTCTTATTTTGCTGCTTCTTTTCAACTTTTCCTAGCTATGTGTCAAATCTGTTCTTGCAGGGGATTTAAAGATCATTTCAATAAGTCGGGCATGTATAAATCAATTCATTTCTTTCACACGAGTTGAACACAACCTTCTGTCTCAGAAAGGAAGATTATAAACTGGATCTTTCAAGTGATGGGGCGAATTGCCAAAAGCATACTAACAGGATACTTTGATGTCATTTACATGCCCGGTACTTTACGCAGCTGGGACAATGTAGGCAGCGTTGCTCAAGATATTTAATCTGGTGTAATCCCTTTTCGAAACAAACCAGAAGTCCATGGACTCCTGACAGGATGGATTTTAAATATAACAAACTGGTAATCCAATTTGGACTATCTACTTCACGTCAACAGAGCGCCCTTTGCTGAGATGAAGCATGGATCGTGTGGTTAGTAGTGAGCTGTAGGGCCGAGTGTTTTGATGTTGTGTGGCTTTGTTGTTTTCACTCTTGCCATCCCTGTAAGGCAAATCCCGCACGTGCAGCCATCACAAATATAAATGCTCCCTTATGGAATATCTCATGTATGGTCTTCAAGGACAGGACATGGCAATACATGGACATCGCAATCATATCCTTCTTTTCCACATCAATTTCCTATCTACCACACAATGCTCCTTAAGAGAAACAAACTGTTGTGGCCTGTCAGCTGCCGGCCCCTCCAGCAGCTGAATCAGAGGAGGAGGAGGCATTGTAGTCAGGGTCAGCATCCAGGCAACCTGAGAGCTCCGAGGGGGAAGAGGGAATGGAGCTGTCAGAGAGAGAGAGAGGCAGAGCCTGGGCCGTCCGTCAGCCCTCAGATGGAGAGTCAACAGCCCCCAGGTCTGGAGATTGCTGATGAGGAAGAGGAGGAACAGCTGGGTTCAGTGCCTGATGCGCTGATGTGCAGAAGGCAGAGGAGAGGAGAGCAGTGGAAATCTATGGGCCGGTCCTTGGGACGGAAGAGCCACCGCTGCTAGCAAAGACGCACTCTAGCTCTGGGGGAGTGGAGATGAATAGATGTGGCAGACAACTATTCATCTCTCAGCCGGACAGAATTGTTAACCTGAAGTGAGAGAGAAACTTTTTGCACTCCTAATAAAGTAATTATTGAGTAAGAGCAATTAAGAATAAGAATGAGCATAGGATGTGAAACTACTGCATTCAGTTTTGGTTGCCACGATGTAAAAAAGATGTGGAGACTCTAGAAAGAGTGCAGAGAAGAGCAACAAAGATGATTTGGGGACTGGAGGCTAAAACATATGAAGAACGGTTGCAGGAACTGGGTATGTCTAGTTTAATGAAAAGAAGGACTAGGGGAGACATGAGAGCAGTCTTCCAATATCTCAGGGGCTGCCACAAAGAAGAGGGAGACAAGCTATTCTCCAAAGCACCTGAGGGCAGGACAAGAAGCAATGGGTGGAAACTTATCAAGGAGGGAAGCAACTTAGAACTAAGGAGAAATTTCCTGACAGTTAGAACAATTAATCAGTGGAACAACTTTCCTCCAGAAGTTGTGAATGCTCCAACACTGGAAGTTTTTAAGAAGAGCTTGGGTAACCATTTGTCTGAAGTGGCATAGGGTTTCCTGCCTAAGCAGGGGGTTGGACTAGAAGACCTCCAAGGTCCCTTCCAACTCTGTTATTCTATTTTATTCTAAATACCTTGATTCAGCAGCCCAGGTTTTAACAATGATTCCACTTTTTGAGAGAGAAAAAAAAGAGGAGTCATAATCGGCATTCACCTACAAACAATTTTAAATACAGCTCTTAGCCACCATTAAACTGCTAATCATGTCACAGCCTCTAGAATTAGCATTCTGTGTGTTCTTAAGGGGACTGTGTATGCCGGAATAATTACATTCTAATCTAGGTATCATTAAACCCCTGAGTTTGCTCCCATGTGTATTGTTAGTGAACTTTATATTTCAATAATGGCTCCAAGAAAGCTGAGGGAGAAATCCTGTTCGCGGAGCCCACCTGATGGAAGCTATTTAAAGTCGAGTAATTTCCAGCCAACGAAAAGTATGTAAGCAAAAAAAAAAAAAAATGGCGGGGGTGAGGAGAAGGATTATGCCATTAAGTTAATAATTCATAGGCTGCCGAACATAAAAATGAAGAAAAAATGACTCTGCTCACTGCAAGCGAGTTAACATGCAACATGTCAACAGAGGTCAGGCTGACTAAAATACAGATACTTGTGACAAATATTTTCCCAGCAGGATTTTCCCTACGGTTGGGGAGGGGGAAAAAAAAGCATGATAAATTCATAATGCATTTTATAGGCAGCTTACCTGCAGACAATTGAAAGGGAAAGGGGTTTTGTTTTCAGAAAGTCTGTTGTGTGACTTAAGAATTTAAGCATTGGCTTTGGACCAGAGGAAAGGTGTTCAGAATTTGGATTGGTTGCTAATTAGGAATAGAAGTAAATAGTTTGGCTGGTACCCATTTTGTTCCCAATCTGTCAAAACCATCTTTTAGAATGGAATGGAATGGAATGGAATGGAATGGAATGAAATGGAATAGAATAGAATAGAATAGAATAGAATAGAATAGAATAGAATAGAATAGAATAGAAATCTATCTATCAGTGGTGAAATCAAATTTTTTTTACTACCAGTTCTGTGGGTGTGGCGTGGTGGGCGTGGTGTGGCTTGGTGGGCATGGCTTGGTGGCCATGACAGAGGAAGGATACTGCAAAATCTCCATTCCCACCCCACTCTGGGGTCAGCCAGAGATGGTATTTGCTGGTTCTCCGAACTACTCAAAATTTCCGCTACCGGTTCTCCAGAATCTGTCAGAACCTGATATCTCTATCTCTATCTCTCTATCTATCTATCTGGAGAGGGTACTTGCAGGACCATCTCCAGCCATTCTCCCATCGTCCTGTGCGCTCTCACAGAGTCGGCCTCCTCAGGCTGACGACCCCCAGGGGAAGGGCGTTCTCTGTGGGAGCCCCGACCCTCTGGAATGGATTGCCCACTGAGCTCAGGACAGCCCCCGACCTTCTTTCCTTCTGTCGCGAGCTGAAGACGTGGCTCTTCCGCCAATTAAACTGATCCGTTTGGGGGTACACTGGTATAATTTTAAATTGTTTTTTAATTGGGTTACTGATTTTAATTTTGTATTGTATTGTGATTTGTATTGAAGTTGTCATTTTGTAAGCCGCCTTGAGTCCCTAGGGAGAAAGGCGGCATATAAATCACAATAAATAAATAAATAAATAAATAAATAAATAAATAAATAAATAAATAAATAAATAAAATCTACCTACTTACCTACCTATCAATCTATCAATATATTTATCTACCTATCTATCTATAAATTTCTGTTGCTAACTGAAACATTTGTTAAGTGAGTTTTGCCTCATGTTATGGCATGCATGCCACATTGGTAAGTGAATCACTGCAGCTGTTAAGTTAGTAACACAGTTGTTATGTGAATCTGGCTTCCCCGTTGACGTGGCTTGTCAGAAGGTTGCAAAAGCGAATCATGTGACCCCACGGGATGCTTCAACCGTCATAAATATGAGTCAATTGCCAAGTGGCTAAATTTTGATCACATGACCATGGGGATGCCACAACAGTTGTAAGTGCAAAAAATGGTCATAAGTTGCTTTTTTTCAGTGCCGTTGTAACTCTGAATGGTCACTCAATGAAATGTTTGCAAGTCAAGGACCACCTGTACATGAAACTTGAATACTGCTCATCTGTCTGGAACCCGCACTGCATATTGGACATAAATACAATCGAGATATTTTACGAGAAGAGTCCTCCATTCTTCTAACCGCAATAAAATACCTTATGCCACCAGACTCCAAATTTTGGGCTTAAACAACTTAGAACTACGCCGACTTCAGTCTGACTTAAGCATAGTACATAAAATTATCTACCACAATGTCCTTCCTGTCAATGACTACTTCAGCTTCAACCACAACAATACACGAGCAAATAATAGATACAAACTCAAGGTAAACCGCTCCAAACTCGAATGCAGAAAATACGACTTTAGCAACAGAGTGGTCAATGCCTAGAATACACTACCTGACTCTGTGGTTTCTTCCCCAAACCCCCAAAACTTTAACCTTAAATTGTCTACTGTTGACCTCACCCCATTCCTAAGAGGTCTGTAAGGGGGCGTGCATAAGAGCACCAGCGTGCCTTCCGTCCCTGTCCTAATATTCCTTTTTACTTACTCTTTTCATGTACTCAAATTATGTTTATACTGTTAGCTGTTATCTTATATATGCTTGACAAAAACTTATGAAATAAAAATAAAAATAAAAACTGGTTGAGGATAGAACTTACATTTTTCAGAATTCTGCAGATGAACATGTGTAGCTATTAATAGGAAAATTACCATATTTGCTTCTCACCAAATCAATGCATTATTTAGCTCTTTCTCCTCCGTAAACAGTCAGATCTTTACTTCATCCAATCCCTCACCCCCCCCAGTCAAATAAGTGTTGACATTAGAAAGAGATGACTCTGACAATACAGCCTGAATTAAACACAATGCACTGTGTAATCTAGCAAATTTTTTGGAGGGGAAAAAAACGTGTTTTTTTATTCTACTATACTGGAAGTGGCAGCTGGCAGACCCATTGCTAATGTGATGTGATATTGAACAACAGTAAAAAATAAATAAACCATGTATATTTCTAAAGGAATGCTGAAATTTTGAGTGGGGTAGCTTTTGCATATCGGGAAGGGATTAGTGTGCGGAAGGCTGGCCTTTTCACTTAGAAAGTGTGAATAAAAGAAGCCTGCATTAAAATGAAAACTGCATCGATTTCTTATTCTTCTGTAGCGCATTCCTAGGTGCTGCTATAAAATGAATCAGAGGTCTATGCCTATAGCGTTTAATACTGAGCTATAAACTGGAACATTAACTCCTCTGCCAATATTAAAATGGATAATAGCTGTAATGATCCTAAATTATACAAAGGGATGGATTCTACCGAGTCCTGGAATTGTAAACCTTGATAAGCATTCATCTAAAAAATAATAAGAAGCACTTAATTATTATCTTCAAGTTCCAGCCACTGAGAACAAAACATCCAACTCATTTTTCTTTCAGTGTGTTGTTCTGAAATAGGGAGATCAGGAGCTGTCTTTGTAGGCTGCAACTATCAATTGCACATCCTTGCCAGATATGAATTCTCCTACATTTATTTGCTATTATGGTAGCACTTTCCAAACAGCCTGTTTGCTCAAAGGCAAAATGGGGGCTTTTGGCTGGTTTGTACCTTGTATTTACTTTAAAAAAAAAGTTGAATGAGGAGAAGTAAATGAATGATTTAATTTTTGTTTTCTGTTTTTGTGGGGGTTTTTTTCCAAGGAAAAGCAACAACAAACAAAAGGGCATTTATTTAACTTGACATTTAATATCAGACAAGTGTTGTTTCAGGTTGCATAAACCTCCAGAGAGAAAGAGAGGGAAAATTATTGTTTTTAAACTTTCATAATTTGAAGTCTAATGAGCAAATACTTTATTTCATTAAAGGCACTTTGGGAGAAGATTGGTTAAGTCCAATAACTCCAATGGGAAAAAGAAAGAAAGAAAGAAAGAAAGAAAGAAAGAAAGAAAGAAAGAAAGAAAGAAAGAAAGAAAGAAAGAAAGAAAGAAAGAAAGAAGAAAGAGAGAGGGGGAAGGAAGGAAGGAAAGAAAGAAAAAGTGAGGAGGGAAGAAAGGAAGGAAGGAAAAAAGAGAGGTAGGGAGGGAGAGAGGAAAGGGAGGAAGGAAGGAAGGAAGGAAGGAAGGAAGGAAGGAAGGAAGGAAGGAAGGAAGGAAGGAAGGAAGATGCTTCAAGATGAATTCTGGGAAAAGTTTATGGGACCAGAAGAAAAACATACAACCTTTCCTCTCTCTAAAGAAAAAAGATTTTTTTTTACTTTTACCGGTAATTTATTTTTTCTGGAAGGTACCTTATATTACTAAATAATACAAAAATATGATGTGTTATGGTTTGTCACACATTCGGCCAAATGTTTAAACTCTATTTCATATTTTTCTCCAAGTATTGATTCCTTCCCAAGGACCAAGGATAGGCAGATGGGGTTGTTTGATGATGTTGAAGGTATCAACACAGGATGTAAGCAGTTCCAAGTAAAAGTGCCTTTTGCAATTGATGAATAGTGAATTTGTCAATAGTGAATTTCTCAAGTGATGTTCTCAGGATATTTTGGGATTGCACCCAAATTGACTATTTTATAAGTTGCCTATTTTGGGTCCTCATTATTTACATTCATTGCACAGTCAGCCAGATGTTTAGATTGGATTTAGGATTTTTTTATCCACCTATAAAGTCCTTCCCAAGGACCTGGGATAGAAAGATATTGGGTATTTTTCATAGTATTAAAGGTATCCTTGCAGGATACGAGATACTCAACATAACTCCTTCTGGATTCTACTTGATGTAATGTATTGCAGAGACAAAATGTGATTGGTTCTCAGGACTAACCCTACGACAAATTTCTTTATTTATTTGAGAAATAACTCAAAATCTGTCTTGTTGGTCTACCTATCTACCTATGTCTGTTCATTTTCTGATTGCCTTCTTTTTGAAAACCTACATCCTGTGCAAAACAATGCAGGCTTAATACAAATAGAACAGAATAGAATAGAATTCTTTATTGGCCAAGTGTGATAGGACACACAAGGAATTTGTCTTGGTGCATACACTCTCGGAGTACATAAAAGATACATTTGTCAAGAATCATAAGGTGCAACACTTAATGATAGTCATAGAGAAACAGTCAATACAAATTTTAAGGATACTAGCAAGGTTACAGTCATACAGTTATATGTGGGAGGAGATGGGTGATAGGAACAATGAGAAGATTAATAGTAATGCAGACTTAGTGAATAGTTTGACAGTGTTGATGGAATTATTTGTTTAGCAGAGTGATGGCAAACTGTTCTTGCATCTAAATAGAGGGAGAAGGAGGAGGAGGAGGGGGGGAGAAGATCAGTATCAGTTCTGTTACCATTTCTTCCTATTCAATTCAAAATGAGAACAAATTCATTTTTTTCCATCTGGCCTTCCATTCCTTCCTCAGTATTGAAGGCACATCTGGGAGATTCCTGTGATCTTTTTTTTTTTTTTTGCTTCTATTAATACTTAGCCTTGATGTGAGAACTGTGAATAGAATGGAGATTTTTGTGGAGATGGCAAATTGACATCTAAATCAGATCCTTAGTTTTGAAAGAAAATTCTCTTTCTTTCTCTCACTCTGTGTCTCAATGCTTCCTCAAAGGAAGAAATTCAAACTATTCCAAAATGCCCAGAACATCTTCTCGGGGACTATAGGATCAGAACTCAAAAAGCTTGAAACAGAAAACTTATGTGATTTTTTTTTAAAAAAAAATCATTATTAAAGTCAATGTAAAAACATATTTTATCCACTGTCTTTTTATCTCACATTTATTTTTATATTTCTTCATAGCAATTTATTGCAGTAGATATATCACCATTACCACAGACGTTTATGGGGCTATTAAAATTCAATGCCATCGTAAATTTAGGCTGCTTAAAGTGTTGACATTTGTAACAGCTTCCACAAGGACATATTTTATAATGAAAGTGAAACTTGAAACCGAAACTTTTGTTAAGGAGAGAAATAAGATAGAGAGTAAAACACGTTAATGTCAGAGATAGAAGAAATCATTCTGATTCACGTGTGGAAAATGAATTAGCAAGTAGTTGATGCTAATATTTTTGGTACTATAGTTGAATAATAGAGTTGGAAGGGAGTTTGGAAGTCTTCTAGTCCAATTCCTTGCTCAGGCAAGAGACTCGATGCCAGTGATGGCTAACTTTTTTGCCATCGTGTGCCAAATGTGGGGGGAGCACAGGGAGGGGGGGTCGTGCGTGTGCGTGCCCACACCATAATTCTATGCACCTTGCCCCCCACACATGCACGTGTGACCCCCCGCTTTTGGCACGCGATGGCACAGTGGGCCCAGTAGGCCTATTTTTTTGCTCTCCCCAGGCTCCAGAGCCTCTCTAGGAGCCTGGGGAGGGTGGAAATGGCCTTCCACACACACCCAGAGGCCCTCCGGAGGCCGGAAACAGCCCATTTGCCAACTTCCGGTGGGACCGGAAGGCCGGTTTTTTGCTCTCCCAAGGCTCCAGAGCCTCTCTAGGAGCCTGGGGAGGGAGAAAATGGCCTTTCCCTTCCTGGAGACCCTCCGGAGGCAGGAAACAGCATGTTTCCCTACTTCCAGTGGGCCCAGAAGGCCTGAAGGAGCTGAGCTTGCGTGTCCAGCGATATGGCTTTGCGTGCCACCTGTGGCATGCGTGTCATAGGTTCGTCATCACGGCTCTATGCCATTTCAGACCAATGGCTGTCCAGTCTCTTCTTCTTCTTTTTTTTCAAAAAGTTTTTATTTTTATTTCTCATAAACATATTTAAATGTACAATCTTTTATCCATCATCTTCCATTCATCTTATCTTTTAACTTTCATTTTTAGTTGTTCAGGGCTGCTCTTTTACCATCTACCATCCTTCATTTTACCACAACCTTTCCTCTTCTCCTCCCCTTCTCTTCCTTCCTTCCTGTATCTCTTCCTACTTTCTTCGTTCTTCCTCTCCTTCTCTTTCCTACTTCTCCTTCCCTTCCCCCACTCCTCTCTTCTTCCTCCCTTTCTGACCTTCTCTCCTACTCCTCTTTCCCCTCCCTCTTCTTCCTTTCCTTTTTCCTTTCTTCTATCTCTCCCCCTCCTCTCCTCTCTTCTCCCTTCCTCTCACTCTACTCCTTTCCCTCTCTCTTATTGTTTCCCTTTTCAATTCAATCTAGAATGGGATTCGAGCAGCCCCGATTTTCTATTTGCATCTATCTTCATTTCAATTTCTGATTTGTTTAGTAATTACATCTATTTCATCATTTGTCTACATTTTTATAAATAATCTCACTTTTTCCCTCCCCCCTTCCCCTTCTTCCCTTTACCTAGGCATCATCTGGGTTTCTATTCTTCTAATTATTTTTCTTTTTTCCATCTTTCCCCTATCTATTTTATCTGCATACCTTTATTCATATTTTTTTCTAACCAATCATAAAATTTACCCCATGTCTTGAAATACATCGATTCCTCTTTATCTTTGCTGTCCAGTCTCTTCTTGAAAGCCTCCAGTGATGGAGCACCCACAATTGCTGAAGGCCACCTGTTCCACTGGTTAATTATTCTTACTGTCAGGAAATTTCTCGTTCGTTCTAGGTTGGTTTTCTCTTTGTTCAGTTTTCATCCATTGCTTCTTGTCTTGCCTTCTGGTGCTTTGGAAAATAGTTTGAGCCTCTCTTCTTTGTGCCAGTCCCTCAAATATTGGAACACAGCTATCCTATCTCCCCTAGTTCTTCTTTTCACTAGTCTAAAGGTAAAGATTCCCCTTGCACGTATGTGCTAGTTGTTCCCGACTCTAGGGGGCAGTGCTCATCTCCGTTTCAAAGCCAAAGAGCCAGCGCTGTCCAAAGACATCTCTGTGGTCATGTGACCTGCATGACTCAATGCCAAAGGCGCATGGAACGCTGTTACGTTCCCACCAAAGGTGGTCCCTATTTTTCTACTTGCATTTTTTACGTGCTTTCGAACTGCTAGGTTGGCAGAAGCTGGGACAAGTAATGGGAGCTCACCCCCTTACGCAGCACTAGGGATTCGAACCGCTGAACTGCCGACCTTTCTGATTGACAAGCTCAGCGTTTTAGCCATTGAGCCACCGCATCCACTTCACTAGTCTAGACAAACCGAAATTCCTGCAACCGTTCTTCATACGTTTTAGCCTTCAGCCACTCTTTGTCGCCCTTCTCTGCACTCTTTCCAGAGTCTCAATATTTTTTTATATATTGTGGTGACCAAAACTGGATGCAGTATTCCAAGTACCAAAGCATTATAAAGCAGTAGTACCCCTTCTCAGGATCTTGAGTCACAAGAATCGATACTTCCGCTTTATAATGAATCAAGAATTGAATAATTAAATTCAATTCTTGGATTTGATTGGATTGGATTGAATTGAATTGAATTGAATTGAATTGAATTGAATTGAATTGAATTGAATTACCATTGGATTATCAGCTGGGTAGAATTTTGTCCAATTCATTTTGTTTAGTGGAACTTTCTTCATTTTTTCAGTCTCCTTCTCTCTCTGTCTCTGTCTCTCTCTCTTTCTCTCTCTCTCTCTCTCTCTGTCTCTATGTTTCTCTGTCTCTGTCTCTCTGTCTCTCTCTCTCTCTCTCTCTCTCTATCTATCTATCTATCTATCTATCTATCTATCTCTGTGTGTGTGTGTGTGTGTGTGTGTGTGTGTCTGTCTCTCTCTCTCTGTGTCTCTCTCTCTGTGTCTCTCTCTCTTTCTCTCTCTCTCTGTCTCTATGTTTCTCTGTCTCTCTGTCTCTCTATCTCTGTCTCTGTCTCCGTCTCTGTCTCTGTTTCTCTGTTTCTCTCTCTCCCTCTCTCTCTCCCTGTCTCTCTCTCTCTCTCTCTTTCATTCTAAAAGCTGGCAACTGTATGAGTGAGCTCTCTGTGCATGGAGTTTGCAGTTTGATTTCTTTTTCATTAGAAGAGATTAGACCCAGATTCCTAAAATGGAAGCCTGGCATGCTGCAATAGCACAATGAAATTCATTACTCAGAAGGAATTGGACTGATCAGATTTATGTTGGTGGAAATTTGAACACGGCCAGGAGGGTGGGTATACTAATCAAGACATCTTCAAATTTTATAGTTGAACAAGACATTTTGCATACTGATGATTGCTATATAATTATGGTTGTTAATAATAATAATAGCTAGGATGTCTCTGATCAATTTTATGGCTCAACCAGAAATAAACCAGGTATCTCACATAGTAATTTTGTCAATATTTTAATTTATAAGTGGATAAAAATAATAGTCCAGGGGATTTTAATTTAATCTGGACAAAATAAAGCTTCCAAGAAAAATAATTTACATTGCTCGTGTGTCCTCTGCACTTATATCCAGGAATTTAAGTTGGTTGATACAGGGTGTAACTTAGTTTGATCAAGCAAGATATACTTTCTTTTCAACTCTTCATGGTATGTATTCCTATGTAAATCCTTTTTTTAATGTTTCAACCTATAATACATTGAATGAAAATTATTCTATAGCTTCCATTACACTATCTGATCATTCTCTGGTGGTAATGTTAATTAAATGGTGTCTAAGTCAGATAATATATAAAGTGTTTCTCTATCAAAGCTACCTGATAGAAAAGAAAAGAAATTTTGCTGATTTCTTTATCAGCATTATAATTTATATTTGCTGATAAAGAAATAAAGAGAGACTAGTATAGATTTATTTCAAGCTATTTGGCTCTCATCAGCTAGCCATACCCTTACTCGGATTCGAACTTGGGCTGCCTGCATATTAGGCAGTTGTTTTAACCTCTGAGCCACAAGTTCTTCTCCCTTTATCAGTTTGAGCCAGTGGAGAGATTAAGTGCTCCCTCCCATATTGGGGTAGACCAGGTGCTTCGACAGAAAAACACTTAATATATATATATGGCCCATTTTTCGCTCTCCCTGAGTCTCCATGTGCACCCTGCACTTACCTGTATCCAAAACAGGTTGCGTGGGGACTCCTGGGAGGGGCAGGGCGGGGTGAGCGGGGCCAGCCAGGAGTGGGATTTGTAGGTTCTCCAAACTGCACAGAATGTTAGCTAGTGGTTCTCCTGAACCCCTGCGAACCCCCAGCAGCCCACCCCTGATTCCATCTCCATCTCCATCTCTGTTGTGACTCCGACCCCCAAGGCCGACTTATCGGAGGGAGAAGGCTAAGAACATGAAGGAGAGGAGTTGGCCAGGCCTCCCTCTCCAGGAGCCTCCTCTTTGGCAATGCCTCAGGTGTCTCCCGAAGGAGAAGAGATTGGCCAGGAGTCAGGTATCTCCTCTCAGTCGGACAGTGATGGAGATAAGTCTTGGCTGGATCCACGCCAGCGTCGGAGAGACAAGCGCACGCAGCAGAAAAGGAGGCATGCCAGAGATTAAGCTGAGTCACTGGACCACACCCCACATGGAATAAAAGGGGGTGAGGTGGCCATTCAGACTCTGTGATGGACAAAACTAAACTACTAGCGAGTCACATTGTATCTTTGGAAACAACGTTATCTGCCTTGGATTTAATACAGACTGGATTTGACAATTCTTGAACTGTGTGTATCTTGTTTGGGTTTATCTGACAGAGGAACAACCCCTCCCTTTGTGAGTAAAGTTCTTGGCAAGGAGCTACTGGGTTGCTGCCAATCCTCTTATCGAAAGAATTTGTTGTCTGCCAGTTTTATTTAACCCCTGGCTGTCTGTTTGTGTGCGTGTGTGAGACAGAACAATCTCCATCTCCACTTCCACCTCCACCTCCATTCTATCTTCACCTCCCTCTCCCATCTCTCCCATCTCCCTCTCTCCAGGGTTTTAGAAGTTTATCATTCTTCTGTGCCAAACAAAGAACACAATAAATATTTTATCTGAAAGTATCGCTTTTCAGCTGTTTTTGAGCAAAGTGTGTTCTTTTTTGAATCTTTCAAAACATAGCCAAAGTATCACTCATAATTAAGCAATCAAGAATAACAGCATTTTCAGCCCATATTTTCCAGGGAAAGACAAGAGTTTTCTTGCATTTTAAAATAAAGAGAATCTGACTATTCTAAATAATAATAATAATAATAATAATAATAATAATAATAATAATAATAATAATAATAATCACTAACTGGCCAATTCATTCAAAAGAGTTAAACATGCAGGCATCCCACTTAAAAGATATATCAGCCATGGGATTGTATTCATTTCTACCAAAATTATTCTCTATAGGCTCAAAGGCTTTTTCAACGAACTACTGTAGTAGCATCATAATTATTCTGCATTATACAATTTGAAATATTTACATCTATCAAATAAATGTGTGTTCCTAAGAATAAATATCCCCATATATTTTGCAGAATCTGAGCAAACATGGCCCAATTGCCATAGAAACATTGTTGCCTACTGTTGAAATGTTAGATTCATTCCAATTTATCTTCTAAGCAAAACAGTTGACATATTGCTATATAGTCTACTCAGAATTAGCTAGGAAGCTTTGACCACCATTAGGAAGAATTAATTAATTAGAAATATCACCAGGATACAAGAACAGATGTTTTTGTTCCAAAGACTTGTAGTTCTTGAATATCACAAAGTAGTTTAATAAGAGAAGTTAAAAATGTCCACACCAAATCTATATATACTGTATAAAAGCCAAATACCACTCACTCATCACGAAATCTCCAGAACGGTAAAGCCTACAAACTTGAAATTAGGCACCTATGTTCCTCTTGGCTTCTAGGTGCTCGCTAAGAAAGGATTTTTTGATATGACCATCAGATCATTAGTATTTCATATACAGTATTATATTCACACGCTCTGATGCCAAGGACTTAGACCCGTGATGACGAACCTGTGGCACACGTGCCACAGATGGCATGTGGAGCCATATCTGTGGGCACGTGAGTGTTGCACTAGCTCAGTTCCAGAGTGCATGTGTATGCCAGCCAACTGATTTTTGGGTCTTTTGGGGTCACCAGAAATCGGGAAATGGGCCATTTCTGGCCTCTGGGAGGGTAGGTTGGGGGGGAGAAGGCCATTTTCGTCCTCCCCAGGTTCCTATAAAGCCTCTGGAGCCTGGGGAGGGCAAAAAACAGGCCTACCGGGCCCACAGGGCCCTCGTGTGCCAAAAGCGAGGGGAGCTCGGGGGGGGTCGCACATGCATGCATAGGGGGTGGGACACAGTGAATTATGGGTGTGGGCACATACGCGCTTGACCCCCCACGCTCCCTCCGCTTTTGGCACACGATGGCAAAAAGGTTAGCCATCACTGACTTAGACGTTCTGCTCCCCTTCCCCACCTGAAAGGAACTCTATTCCTACTCCCAGTTGCCTTACATTCACACACTCTGATGCTATCCTTTCACTAAACCGGGCATGGGTGTAGCCAGTGCATGACTCACCCAGCCTGCGGGATGGGACATTCTACTCCCCTTCCCCCTCTGTTCCAACTGCCAGTTGCCTTATATTAACATACTCTGATTCTATCCTTTCACTAAACCGGGCATGGGTGTGGCCAGCGCGTGACTCACTTTCGTAGTGAAGCACGGGCGTCCAGCTAGTTAAATATAACAGGAGGTAAAGAATATCCTTGATGAGTTCCATGATGTATTCTAATGAAAGGAAGGGTAAACTCAATAATAATTAAGTAGAACTAATTTCCAAATGCACTACAAGGCAAAACGTGGCACAGAGTCTCTCAGAGTCACAGAACGAATGAATTGTTTACTGCAAAAGCCTATTCTACTGTTCGCTCCTCTTTTGTTTCCTATGGGAGGGGCCAATCACCTCCAAGATGTGGCTTTACTTCCAAGTCAACCCTGCTTTCTTAGTTGTTCTTGTCTTCTGGCAGCTCTGCACATGCGCACACTGAGAATGGGCTCCAGCTGTTCCTCTGCCTCACTGCTGTCTTGTTCCCTCTCTGCCTCTGACACAGAGCCCTCATCTGAGCTTTCCCCAGCCCCCAGGACTGGCCAACCTCCTCACTGTCTGACTCTGCTGCCAGCTCTGCTGGCTACTGGCGGGCCACAACACTAAGATAGCTAAGAAAAGCATAAGATAATTTCCCCCTTTCCCCTTCTGGTTCTCCCATGGTCCTTTGTCCACCAATCGGTTATACCTGGGTTGCTTTGAGAATGATCTGTCTGCCTTGGACTTTCTCAAAGTTGATGACCTTGGGGAGGTACTATCTCAGATGTCCAGATGACACACTTGCATTCCAGAGTTTCCCTCTCAAACCATCCTCCCATTCTAATACCTTCCCTCCCCCCCCCATTATTGTTGTCTGGTTGTGAGCAGGCTGCCTAGCAAGTCGACCATGACACTAGTTTTTGCCTTTTCCAACCAATAAGCCAAAGTTGCATCCACATTTAGCAAGGATATTATTATCAATCACTTGCACAGTTTTATGGTCCTTACTCACTTTCAAAGTAACCATTATATACGCCTCATAAAATAATATAGTTAGGGATACTGTCTCAAAAGATGTATCCCTAACAGAACAGGAATCAAGATCTGTTTATCCCAGCCTCTGAAAAGCTTATCTAAGCCAAGGGATCCCCAGATTTCATTGATTCGAAAGCAATAGCACGCAGATTTATATACTGCTTCACAGTACTTTACAGCCCTCTCTAAGTGGCTTACGGAGTCATCCTCTTGCCCCCAACAATCTGGATCCTCAGTTTACCCACTTCGGAAGGATGGAAAGGCTGAGTCAACCTTGAGCTGGTGAGAATCAAACTGCCAAATTGCAGGCAGCGGACAGTCTGTAGAAGTAGCCTGCAGTACTGCATTCTCCCCAAAAATATTTAAACGCATGTGCAGACAGTCCCTGCCATTTCCTCTGGTTAGGGTTAGGAAGACAGAGCTGGAAATCAGGTAAGATGGCAAGAGGAGCTCTGTCTTGCTCCACGCGCCCCAAACTAATAAGACCTCCCCGAAAATGAGGCCAAGCACTTATTTCAGGGTTCAAAAAAAAAAACAAGACAGGGTCTTGTTTTCGGGAAAACATGGTAGACAGACAGACAGACAGACAGATGGACGGACGGACGGATGGACAGATGGATGGATGGATGATAGGTAGATAGGGATAGATGATAGATAGATAGATAGATAGATAGATAGATAGATAGATAGATAGATGGATGGATGGATGGATGGATGGATGGATGGATGGATGGATGGATGGATGGATGGATGGATGATAGGTAGATAGAGATAGATGATAGATAGATAGATAGATAGATAGATAGATAGATAGATAGATAGATAGATGGATGGATGGATGTTAAATAATACAGAGTTAGATAGATGGATGGATGGAGATAGATTATAGATAGATCATGTGTGTGTGTTTGTGTGTAGACACTAAAGCTCCTAATCATTCATTTTTCCCTTTCCCTCCTAATCATTTGTGTTTCCCAGTTCAAAGAAAGATGTCTGAACTGGGTTCATCAGTGCTAAAGATCCCTTTACAAGTCCAGAGAATCTGCACTGATGTAGTATGCCAATATGGGTGGCATATTTTTCATGTTCGGGAACAATTGTTTCACCTCTTTTATACCAAACACCTTCATGATGTACTTAGAAGTTTCCTTGAAGCCTCTAACCATTGTTGGACTGTGGGGGAAAAACATAGAAATCGACGGAGCTTTATCTGATATGGCCATGCAGTTCTCAATATTCGTAAATTATATGGTATTTTCTTGACCCCATCGGATTTTGTTTACCACAAGGATGAAGTGAAAATATTGAATGGTGTTTTGAAATCGTCGGCCGCTTCCAAGGTGTAAGATTTCTGTAGCATTAAACGAGAAATGAAACACTATTCTTATCCACTGCCTTTATTAATGGAGGAAAAAAAAATCAGAACAATTAAGATTCATCGTGCTACTTTCTTTTGGAACTTTAAAACACAGTGTTGAGGCGGCTCTCCAAATCTGTCATTACCTTTTCCTGGAACACTCAGATTACTTTTAAATTACTTTTTCTACATTTCCTCTACTATTTGCTAGTAGGGGGTCAGGCGTTCTAGGTGGAATTTTGACCCTCCACTACAAACCTGAATTGAAAGGTGGTGACATTGTTACAAGGAGACTTTTAACCCATTTATTTTTTATGATTACCAAAAATGAAGAGAAGATGACACCGCACCCCGTGTTTGTATTGCGAAATTGAAAGCCGGGAAATGAACGGTTAGGGTGAAGTTTGGGGGTAAGGGAGAGTCTGCAACAGATACTTACAATAAGCGATTGCAGTCTGCAGGCACTTCTGCCCGTGATTTCTGAGTAATAATGTACAATGTAGTTTGGAGGACAGTATTTTATTTGTTTTATAAATCAAATGTATTGGACTCTTGATAGTGTACTAGTTAAAAGCGAAAGTCAAAATAAAACATGTTCAGTTTGGAAAAAGATCTTGCCCATTAAAACTGCAGACTTTCCCAGGCAAGCTCTTAGAACTTTTGGAAGAAACCTCCTTCTAGGTTCTGCTCCAAGTGGGGAAAAAGACACTGGAAACATGGAGACTGCTTGGAAAGATGGTTTAATGGTGGACAGGATCACATGGCTTGAGTTCCTGAACAGAAAAGGGGCAAATACAGTAAATCCTCAGGTTATTATGCTCTCTCTGGCTCTGCATTTCTTGGGGCCCTGAAAGAGTATCCTGATTGGTTGTCAGACTCCCAGGGGGTGGGGGCCTTGCTGGCTGATGGTCACATGTGCTTCCCAGGTCACATGTGGTGAGTTTCTGCTGCTATTGCATAGAGGGCTAATCCTATCTTTGTTGGATCTTTGGCAATTCCTACTATGGCTCTGCCTGAAGGAGGCAGATCTTTGTTATGTAGAATAGACTGGCCCAGGCCTTAATGGCCCATTGACAAAGAGTGGGGGGCAGGAAGGTGGGAGCTGCTTTGTCTGTAAAATATGCTTCTCCATTTCTCATCCAGGGAAATATAATATTCTGCCTTTTTCATATTTCCTAAAATATTTCACTCTTCCAGGAAAGGGGTGGGTGCTAACTTCCTACAGAACCATCAAGGCAGAATATAGAATAACGGAATTGGAAGGGACCTTGGAGGTCTTCTAGTCCAATCCCCTGCTCAAGCAGGAGACCCTATACCCGTGATGGTGAACCTGTGGCACATGTGCCAGAGGTGGCACACAGAGCCCTTGTTGTGGCCCCGCCCTCTGAGCCTGTCCCATCGGAGGAAGAAAGCTCCGAGCATGAGGAAGAGGAGTCAGCCAGGCCTCCCTCTCCAGGCCCCTCCCCTCTGGCATTGTCTCAAGTGCCGGCCGAGGGAGAGGAGACAGCTGATTCGAGTCAAAGTGATAATGACACATCATTCCTGGACGCACGCCTCCGAAGGCGTGATAAACGTTTGCAGCAGCTTGGGAGGCGTGCTAGGGATTAGAACTGAGTCACTGGACCACACCCCAGAGACCACACCCCAGAGACTATATAATAGAGAGTG